>NC_133901.1:23409582-23677696 GCF_964199755.1 Larus michahellis
AAAGGGCTTCAAAGTCTAAATTGGGCGCATGAAAGAGCCTGGGTGTATGTTCTGGGTGGCCTGACATAGGAACTTTGCGATTACCATAACTGACTGGCGTTGGAGGGACCACAACTGTATCCAGGGCTTAGGGAAGGGTAAGGAGACGCAGACATCAAGGGAAGTGGGACTGAAGAGACACTTGTTTTATATTCCAGAGAAGCTTTTTCATTTTCAAATCATGGGCACTGTAGTCTAGGCAAGAGGAGTATCTGTATCTAGCCAAGACTTGGGAAGTGCAGTTGTCCCTGGTGTGCTTGTCTCCGGCGTGGTCAGTGCCTGTCCTGTCTCTTGCCCCGGGATAACAGTGCTCCTCTGGAGCAGAACAGGACCTTCTTCCACCAAACCCCACATCATTGTTGCTTTGCTAAGTGAGCTGCAGATAAACGCATGGGAAGATTGCCTTCACTTGTTCTGATTTATCATGCTTTGGTTTATGTGCCTTCTAAGGTTTATTATCTTATGTGAAAGAAAGGAACTTTGATTGTTTTTCTTCTGGAGTCCCTGGTGTCCCTTCATGAACTGTTCCCATAGATGTTGATTAAACAGAGCTGAGTATGCACTTCATAACATAGAGAACTTCTCTATGAATCCTTTTGAAGAAGTTCTAAAATGCTTTCTTGCCAGTGATATGTTAGGAATCTAAATGAACAGAGTAGTGTTCTTCCAGGAAACGGACGCATTTCTGATTTGAGTTTCCGTTGTTGAATATACAATCACTTATCTTTGCAGGAAAGACCAACGGAAATGTTTGCATTTGTGTGTATATAGAAGTTACCTTCAGTTTCCACAGACATTGGAGAGAAAAATAGTCTAGCAGCCCTTATTCCTGATACACAGTAGTGCTCAGGATTTTATGATGAAAATGTTTTTAATTATTTTTTTTTCCCCCAAGCGATAAGAAGATTATAGCTGAAGGTCCTGGAGAAACGCTGCTTGCTGCAGAGGAAGAAGCTGCCCGCGTGGCACTGCGGAAGCTCTATGGGTATACAGAGAACAGGAGACCTTGGGATTACTCAAAACCCAAACAAGGGTTGGCAGCTGAGAAGGCTGTCAGCAGTAACTAGATAATAAAAGATGTTTCTGGTTTCTCTTAAGAATTAGTGTCTTCCATGCTGAGTATAGATGTATTTAGGAAAGCAAAATGTCGTTTGGTTTTCTGATCTTAAGTGCTTGAAATTTTAAAATCAAATACGGTATTAAAATAAAAAGTCTTTTACTTTTGCACAAAGTTTAATATTTGCTCATTTTCCTAAGCATAACAAAAGTATCCTTTTTCTGAATTTTTGTCTTTTGGCTGGGAAGTGTTTCCATACCTCACAGGAGGCTGGTTTTAGTGATATTTAATAATGTGTGACGAAGTCTCACTGTATAGAAAAAGGTTTTGTAAGGGGTTCCCTGGAGATTGTTTTGAGGGTATCATTAATGAGTTGAATTACGTGTGCAACATCAGTCTTTGGATATAATCTGGATTCATTTGTCCTTGACCTTAAGAAAACATGACATACGATGTCAATGGTATTGATGCTGGTGTTGGTCAAATTTAAAAAAATGCAAATGGCACTTTTGAGGTCTCGCTGCTTGCATACAAATTTTATTTGCCAGACACGTTGGTTTCTATTGTTGAAGCATGCTCTGAAAAAGGGTGTATTTTTAATTTTAAATTTTGCAAAAAGCAAAATAAGGATCATGAAGGCCTGAACTCAAAGAAATTGGAGAACATCGTTTAATGCTAGGCTAATCGATAAGCCTTCTCTTTCTCTTCTTTTTTTTTTTCTTTTTTTTTTTTTTTTGGGTACTTTTCCTGTTTAGTGCAGGTACTTCATTTTTCTCCTGTCTTTTGGCTGCTTAGTTTAAGCAGTCGCCTCCCTGAAGTATTGGATTCAGTGAAATCAGCATTTGTTTTGTTTGCACCATCTGTAGCTGTTCTAATGTAACTCCAAGTAAGTGGAAAGACCCTTAGGAATAACGCGGGTACCTGCGTTATGTTCCTGTCAAAGGTCGTAGAAACTCAGTGTGTGTACCAGGAGACAACAGATGCACGAGGACCATGACTCTTCTGGAATTGTTTCCTTTGAAATGGTGTGAGTCTACTGCAAACTGCGGCTGAGCCCTTGAAGGAAGAAAGGAAGAAGCTGAGCGTAGGACAGTGGTTAAAGAAGTGTTTCCTGCCTTGTCCTGGTGTGAACACTGGTTGTAAAGAAAGACGACAGGTAAATGTGCCCTCACGAATCAGGGGAAAAAAAAAATGCAGGTGCCGTTCAGACAGGTTGATGTTTCTGTCCCTAACAACATGCATCCCCTGCCTTCGGCTGCCAAGATGGATTTATGTGAAGAGCACATAAATCGACAGGTCGTGGCTGCTTGGTGGGTCTGTGGTGCAGTGCAGGTGGCATGTTCCCTGCTGCCCCGGGCGTGAGAGTGGGATCCGACTCTGCTCTACCCGATGGAAACAGATTTATTGGTGTATTCAAGCAAAAGAACTGGTTGTCTGCCATTTGCATGTCTTCAATATTTGGTGTGATGTGCACCTTAAGCATGTATAAAACGCTTATGTGGCTGGAGAGCAGCGAAATCTTCCTTCTGCATTTTGGCATGGGAGGTTACATGTGCCAAAGCTTGAATATAAAAAGGAGAGCAGGAAGATCGGTCTTGCATAAAATATGCATAAAATTGCTTGTGTTGAGTGAAAAATTCCAGCTAGGTAATCTATTATCGCTTATATAAGCAAAGCCAATAAGGTCACTGTATTCCAGGGGAATAACATCAGAATCTGAAAAGAGGATAGAAATTACTCATGCTATTTTTGGTTTCCAGATGAGGTATTTCTCTTACCTTTACCTATTTTAAAAGGACAATAGTGGAGGTGGGTTTTTTACATCCAAAGTTTGATCTACCTACTATTTTTATGTACCTATGTATGTATTTTAAGAGAGAGAAAAAAGCAATTTTCTGCCAGTTTACCTCAAAAGAATATTTAAGATCTGCTGACTGTGGCTTACTGTATTTATTTAAGATCTGCTTTTTTTTATTTCTATTTATCTGCTGTTTATTTAGTGTATTTATTTAAGATCTGCTTATTGTAGGAGAAGTGGATTACTGAATAGTGTGCTGGAAAAAAACTGAGTAATGCAACATAAATCAATTTTATTGTACCTATATGGAACGTCTTGAGCACAAACAGAAAGACAGTTTGGGGACGTGGAAAGAAAGGACTGGGTTTTTATAGAGGTGTGAGTGGGAAAAGGAGTTTTTGTAAGAAAATGTGCCCTAGTTTCAAGCTTCAAAGGTCAGAAAAGCGTTTTATATGGCATCTGTGCTTTAACGTCTGGCACTTAAGTATATTGTTTAAAGATTTACCATTTTAACAGTGGGATCATTTACATGCTTCAGATTAGTAACTTCTTATTTTTTTCTTTTCTCTTTCCGAATCAGGAGCCGTAAACAAAATCTAGGTGACATTAAAAAATTGGTTAGATTTACAGAAATCAGTATCTACATAGTCTGGTGCAAATGGCAGCTTTTCTTGTACTAGAAACTTTGTTCATGAGATCCCATGGTAGTTTTGTCGTCTGAAAAGTACTTTGTAAGCTACTTGCATTAGTTTTGACCCAGGTGCTACATACAAGCGCATTTATGTTCCTTTCTCAAATCACATTTTATTTATCTTTCAGAGAAGGCAATAGATCAAGCAGCTTGTCAATAACTGACTGACACAAAGGAACGACAGATAGTTCTTGCAATCGATTGAACAACTCATTTTATTGATGATTGTTATGAATATTTATAAACTTACTAAACAGTAGAAAAGGATATCTTCTGTAGCATTTATGGAATTCTGCAATAGGTTAACATCATCTAAAAAGTCAACTTTGATTATGCTTTTCTGTGTGCTTTTAACCTTATCTGATGCAGGTGTTTGTTACTGTATTTGCATTTATCCTTCCTTTAACTCATTCAAACCTTATCTCCTAATCAAGATGTTTTCTATTAAGTGAAAAGTATAATTGGTAAAGCGGAACACAAATAACAATACTTCTGCACTAACTAAAATGTGATGCCATCTGTGTATAACAGATACATTTTGACAAATGTACAGTACTTTATGCTAACCCTTTTTTTTAGCTTTCTCTTCTTTCTTGATCTTTATGTTAATTCACATAAGTATGCCAGTCGATTTATGAAATAAATGGAGCACTAGCTGTTAATCCATTAAACGCAGAGTCAGTTTTGCTATTGATTTTGGTCTAGACTTGGTTTTACTTCAAATGTTAAGTAAACTCAGTGTCTTAGATTACTCTGCTTCTGTCATCTAGATCCTTTGTCTTTTTCTTGAAAGTATTTTAAAGGTGATGTTTATTTTGAAAAAACATAAGAGAAGTTCTACTGTATTGGTCCCGGCTAAGTAATTAGGAGAAAAACTTGTTAATGTGCTTTCATGCACTTTTGTTAAGTTACTTCTGTTCTCAGTATGTGCTTTTGCTGCTGTGTCTCGAGCTGTTCAGTGATGTAACTGAACACTCTGCTATCTCCTTGTTTTCAACTGCAGCTTCGTATGGTTACAATAACCAGATGTTTTGCTGTAATTTTCTCTTAAAAAGCTAAAAAAGTCCAGGAATAATTCCTGTGTTAATTGTTCCTGTGACGTAAAGGCAGGAGCTTAAAGTACAATCATTATACAATTATCTCCATGTTAACTTGGAGTTTGGAATTGCCAGAGAAAAGTTAAAGCTTTAATTGAAATTTCTTGTACCAAACACTTTTGTTTTTTATGATAAATCAAAAATTTAAATAAGTTGCTCTGGTGTTATATTGCTATAAAAAGCGACGAAGAATTCAAAACATCAAAAGATGTGTTGTCATTCTTTTTTGCAGGGCAGGGGGAGAGGGATGATGCGGTACAGAGACATTAGAAGAGCCCTACTTTTTCTTGTCCTTTACTGAGTGCTGCGGTAAACTTTAAACAGGCTCTAAACTATTTGGTTTCTCTTCTAAGGTACATCTGAGCTTTGAAGTTTAATATTAAGGGATGCATTAAGTGTAGAGAGGCAAATATCTAAAGACATATTGTTTTTATTTTTTCAAATTGATTCCACTGATCTAGTGGCACTAGTTTTGAGTGTTTACCTTTTCAGCTTGTCAAAGAAATTGTTGATAAATTAGGAAGATAAAATGGTCAGGAGTTGGTCAGTAAATAGCCACTGTCGTAGTGCAAAGTTGCGTAGTGGAAACACAGTTGATCTGCGTGACAGAATCGGAGCATTGAAGGCTGTCAGTGATTCTTTGCATGACAGGGCATACTGCAATGCAGCTCCTCGTGGTGCACCTAAAAACTGGGGCTGGTCTTTGGGAAAAAGGTAGCTCTAGGGAGAAAGTCAACACTATCATCCCTATCTATTTTTGTGTAATAAGTATAATTTTCCTGCCAGTCTGTGGCAGTTACGCTTGTGACTATGCTTGTGAACTTCCAGTTTTATGTTCAAATATATTATCTGAATTACTACAGTGCAGGTATTGTACGACTGTCAAGGACCTCGTGGATCAAGGCAATTCCTCACCATCACAGCTGTGTCATACGAGCCTTTTCCTAAACAGATTGAGCTCCATTTTAGAAGCATTACACCTTTTGCTGCTATTGCTCCAGCTGGAGCAATTACAGAGCCTCACTGTTCTGATAGGGAAATTAAAAATCATGTCTTACTTCTGTAAGTATTCATTGCCAGTTGTGCTCACGTGTTCTTATAATGGTGTCTTTTATCAGAAGAAATCTTGATTTTATTGACATTGGGAAAATTCTGCGTTTAATTCTAGTGAGATGAAAATTTAATCGAATTTTGGACATGCTTGAGAGTTCCCCCTCGTAGGGCATCTCAATATCTCTGCACTCCCATGTTTTCTCCTAATTAGACTGAGAGGCTTATATAAATCAGAGCAATATTTATTTTTATAACTTGAGTGACATATTTTAGATTAATCATTACCTGACATTTGTAGCTTAATACTCTTTGTCCTGAAGCCATAATTTTGGATTAAAGTACTTAATTTTGGTACTTTACATAGGCAACCAAAATTAATCACATCAATAGGCAGGTCTATTAAAAGTGTCTATTAAAAAATCATATTTGCAATACACATTCAAATGCTTGGCCAATTTTTATGTAGCATTTCTAACTCTTAAAAACATGCATACTTGCAAAAAAAGAAGTTCTGAAAGAATGTTTTGATATCCAGCTGCAAAGAAACTTTTAAACGTTTTTTAATGCAAGTTGTTTCAGTAGAGGTAGACAATAGCTCTAGTCCTTCGCTTCTGGCAACAGATTCTATAGTTTCATGATTAACACATGTTTTAAGTATTGAATCAAATCTTTGGTTTGTTGGTGCCAGTGTATTTGCCTCTTTCTGTAGGCTGTGGCTGCTACTTAGGTGGGGTGGGGGGAAAGTACCACTGCCATTTTTTCCACCTTATAGAAGTGAGGAAAAAAAAAACAATTTTGACTGGTGTGCGAGATCAGTTTCTGAAGTATCTAGGTTTGGAAGTTTTAAAATGTTCTGCTCTCGCCCATTTGTCAATTTCCAGAGAATGATGCCACCGTTTACGTAGTACACAGTAAGTGATAATAGACCCAGTACCATGTTGAGCTGACAGCTTAGTGGGGATATGTCTAGATTTGTGATTACTATCTCTGAGGTAATTGACAGATATTGCCAGATCAAACAAATAATTAAGCCTAATTGAATGAAAAATCATTAAGTGTTTCTCAAGGCTGAAGGAAGCACGGTAATGGAGCACGACTGTCCTACGTTAGACCTAAATCTACAAGAGAAAATTCAGAGTAATTGGAGTTCAAGGATGCCATTCTGCAGTCTGGTCGCGTGGAGTCTCTCCCTGATGCAGGCAGTCCTATGTAAGTAAGAAAGTACTAATGAAACCGAGGAAGTGTTACAGAATTAGTCGTGTCCAAGAGGAGGATTAACCGGGGGAAGCATTCCCACCACCAGAGAGGGCAATAATTTGTTTAAAAGTTCTGGCTTGGTCCAATAAAGAAATTCAGTTACTCTAACGATAATTTCAATACAAACAACTAAGAGGCACAGCTTTTAGTCTCTAAGTTATTGGCAAAAATATCAGTGCTTAAAACGATAACCTAAAAAAATGATTTGTAGAAATAACTCCAACGTCAGAGAATGTTTAAGGAGGAAAAGAGTCCGGAGAGAAGATGGTTTCATTTGTTGAATGCTAGTCGAATGCTAATAAAAATTATTCTCTTTAATTTCAAATGACAGGAACTGAAAATGTTTATGGAAATAACTTTTGGTTCACAGTTAATCAGAAAAAAAATCATTGCCTAATCTAAAACTGTGTTTCTGAAGGTTGCTTATTCCATTACACAGACCTCAGTCAAGTAGTGACTGTGGCAATGAGCTTAGAAGAACTACTTTTTTGATTTGATTGGTCTTTCACCACTAGGGGCCTAATGGTTTTGGATGGAGCGATTTACTTATTATTTTCTATTTACAATATCAGAGTGCAGTTCAGTTTTGCTTTTATGTTTCTTTTGCAGTAGAAATATATGTTAAATATTTCATTTCTCTTTCAAATATCATGCGATGCTATTTCAGATTACATTCATACTGGCATTTAGCAGGAGCCCCTGTGGCAATTCTGGCAATTCATTATTGCTTCTATTGCTGCTTTTATTACTTTAGGATGAACCTCCCCTAGATGCTCACACCCATTCCACTTCAAGGCCCTTGGCATTGCATAATTTTCTCCCAGCTGCTGGGAATCTGCACTGACACTCAGTGTCCTGTGACTTCAAGCGTGATGTTGAAGTGCGGTTTGTGGTAATTTCCTTGATCAGTCTGTGCCACATGAAAAGCAGGTGGGCTGCTGGAGTTCTTGGAAATCTAGACCAGCAGCAAAACTGTCGATCATTCCCAGTTTCAGAGGTAGGTAATTTATTTCATGGTTTGTTTCTTTGAAAGATTCTTGTTGCATTTGTCAGTTCTTACCTGATTATTTCAATTGCCTACTGCGAGCTTGGCCGTAAGATCAAGTGTTTAGGAGACAGTCATGGATCAGATTGAACTTGTTTCATCTCATTACCTTGTGAGAGATAAAAACAGGCAATTAAAAAATAACAAGATTGAACATTTTTTCTGGACTGGAGTACTATAGTCATCATTTCCTAGTAAACAAAACCATCAGGGACTAGATTTAAAAAAAAAAAAAACTACGATAAAATTTGGAATAAGCTGCAAAATTTTCCTCTAGAGAAAAATTCCCCGGACTGCAGAAGGAATTTGCTGTTAGTGACAGAATCTGCTGCTGGATTGTCTGACTCTTACCATAAGATTCTTTTTGAAACCTGCAATGAATGCTTTTCATACTTCAACATAATTTCCATTTTGGAAGGATAAGAATACATCCTCTCTATGTGAAGCTGTCATTCCAAAGAGTTTGTGTTGACAAACAGTGATTTTTATTTCATTATACAAGGGGATGAGACTGGTTGTGGAGAGGACAATTGTGGGCATTGCCTGGCAGTGCTAAGAGGCTCTAGCGAAGAAAGAAAACACATGGTACTTCAGAGCAAAGCTGAGATTGTGGACAATGCTCTGAAAATTCATTGAGTGTTAGGTGCTCGGTTTATAATGAGGATGAAACAGAAAAAAATGAAGCCCTTGGACAGGCAGGTTTATACAGCAATCTGTATCCATGAAGGAAAGAGTAGGAGCGTAAAATGAGTTTACGCTGGCAAATGTCTAAGTCAGTAACAATGGAACTTTTTTATTAATTACTATGAAGCCTTTATCTGTTAAGCATTACTTCACTTAAATTGTTTTATTTTTGAATGGTTACACTCATAATCCTAACTCTGAATTACCCAAGTGGTGGTCCGGGCCCTGCGCTTAGAGCCAGCTGCGCAGCACGGAGCGGCTGCTGGCAGCTATCGGCACGGCTGGGCACGCACCTCCTCTATCTCTTGCCTGCACGTGTGTGCTTTTCAGTTGGGCACTTATCTGTGTGCACAAAGGTACGTGCAGGGAGGGGAAAATAAGCTGAAGGGCAGTCCTGGCATCAGAGCAATATTTATAAGCTGGCTATGAATACACTGAAGCTGAAAAATTGGACCTTAAGTAATAAAGTACTGAGGTCTGAAACAATTGTCAGGTTCCTTTTCCCTTCCCGTTTTCCTCATCCATGGTAGTCTGGAGAAACTTGTTTTACTTTTTTTCATTTGTTTAAATACCTCTTGTACGTTGGGGCTGTATTTCTCAAATTCTTGTGTTTATATCAGTAAGACGCTGCTCTTTAATAACTAGGGTATTGCTTTGAGTGGACATTATCCTGAATTTTTCAGTCACTGTGCTGTTTCAAAGAATTTGTTCATTGTCTTCCATTAACTCCCTTGTCCACAAACCAAACTGAAAAACCAAACCAAAACAAGGTTTTGTTCTAGTCAGGCTGCAATAATTTTCTGAACACTTACTGTTTTCCAGTTGCCAAAACACAGTATGTGGAATATTATAATGCCCACCATGCCTTAATTGTTAATTTATTTCTGTTTGTTTGTTTGGATCTTTATGGTTTTGGTTTTGTTTTTAATTTAATTTATTTAAACATGTAAGCAGTAAATATTAAGTATTCCTGTCACGTCATGAAAAAAGCTTTTTTTTTCATGTCAAGTCATTGTGGTTAAGTCACATGCTGATGAGCATTTCTTTTTCCTCTTGATTAAGAAAGAGTTTTTCTTATTGGCAAATACTTTCAAAATCTGCATTCTCAATTGAAATTCACACCCATTGTTTCAAAGAGGCATGCCCGTCATTGCCATTTAACCAGAGAATGCGTTCTTGCAAGAAATCTTGAATTTTTTAAGCTGTTTGTATCTACACCTGTGGCTTGTGGTTGGTTAAAACGGTCAGTTGAAGGCCTTAATGTCCGTGTATTCACTTTTCTTGTTAAATTAATTATTCTAAACAACAATTTGAGGGTTTGTCCTCTTACTTCCAAACTAAATGACATGGAGAAAGTGCTAAAATGTAGCTAGTTTTAGCAGCATTTTTCCCATGTATGGATTGAGGCTAGGCTTCTCCTGCAGAGAACCTCCCTTAAGAGGATATTTGCAGCTACCAGGGATTATCGATATCTGTTCACTGCGACTGGACTAGCCTGTGCTACGTTCTCCAGGGGTTTTTTGTTTGTTGTGCATCTTGTTAGTGCTCTTACTTTTAACCTGTTAATATTGCCAGTCATAAAGCCCTTCTCTCTTCTCCTCTGTGAATAATGAAACTACAGTTTGGACAAGACAAATTCTCAGGGATTCATGGGGAAAACGTTGGTGACAGTATCTTAGATTTTAAAATCACAGTAATGAGAAACATTACACTAAATTTGAAGGATCAGGTTTCCTTTTGTAGTCCATTTCTGAAATATTACGTTTTCCCATATTCACATTACATAGCTCATTTCTTTATTATTCTATTTGAATATCTGTCACTTGAAAGCTCTCTTTCCCAAATTTCCCTATTTTTTTATTTCCATCTCCGTTACTTTACACTAAGATACTCTTCTTTTTTTTGTCCCACTTCAAATCCAAATGGATGTTTCCATGATTTTTACTTATGCTGATACTTGTTACCTTCATTGATTTGTTCACTGCAGCGTACAAAACTCTTTATCGGGCAAGATTCAAACACTGTTGCTTGGAGTCACTGATTTACCATCTCAGTCTTTCAGATAATGAAGCGCATGGTAAATATTTTGTGGCTTGTCTTGGCATCTTAGACTCAGCCCACTTTTTCCTTCCTTTTTGACTTTTTTCATTCTTTATATACTCAGGTTGACTTAGAGAATTAGAAAATTTTGGACTTGTTTTCTGCGTGTAGATTCCAGTTGTAAACACTGCTTCAGGATAATGACAAGGACTAAAGCATGCCTGCTCAGAACAGTTAATTCTGCTCTAGTGTTCCCCAAATCAGCCTTCAAGTCATGTTTATTAAAAGAATTAAAATTTTAGGGAAGTCTAAAGGAGTTTATATGAGTTTTGTAAACCATGGGCAAATAAAAGAACACTGGTTGAGAATATTACTAGTTGAGAATATTCTTTTAATATTGTGTTTTCCTCACTGAAGATGCTTGTTTAATTCTTTTTGCCAAATCTAAGGCATTTCTAAGACAGCACTAACTGATAGTAGTTTCCACAAATTAGACTGACTAATCAATAATTTAGATTCATGAGTGGAGAGGAACAAAGGCCTCTCTTCATTCCCATGGGAGTTTTACAGAAAACAGGCAGGAAATGCTCGTCGTCAAGTGGAAAAGGTACTGAAGAATTGGAACTTGAAAATACACTGGGCTTTAAATACAAATCTCATTCATAAATCAAGAAATAAGTTATGTTATATAAACTTTAATGTGCAAATTCAGTAGTTCCAGTTCAGAAAGCTGGGAGAGTGTTTCCTGGTTTAATATTTTATGTAGCTGAATACTACAGAAATTGTTGGTGATTTAGATGTCTATTTAGATTCTGTCTCTCCCTCTTCTAATGTAGAACCAAAAGTTAGTCAGTTCAGCTGTCTTTCCACCGCCAAGGTCTGTCTTTCAGCTCTTTGTCTCCTGAGGTCATTTGTTTGCTTCCTTCTTGCTTTTTTCATATTGGTTCCACAACCCCTCTCTTCTACCTATAGGCTGGAGGCTGCCTTGTGTATTGCTAACATTCCCATGGGCAGTTCCAGCAAATGTAAAATACGATGTGGTTTACCATTGTTTTTGTGTTGCTGTTTATAGGATCGAATATGAATATACTCCCAGTTTAAAGGGTTCCACTCTCCTCTGGCATGTTCCTCTGAAAGGATGCATGAAACAATCATTTTACAAAAAGTTCTGTGATTTGTGGTACAGTTTATAAAGCATCATTCCACTACAAGATCTTATAGAATAATGGTAAACCAATATAAATCAAAATCAGTAACAAACATTGGCACATACCCTAAAAATAAGGAAAGGGTACTGCAAGGATGAACTTAAAAATAAAATACATTCACCTTATGTACAAGACGTTCCCATGACACATGTTTTGCCTTCACTGCAACTGTATAGGCATGTTCTTTCCACTACCTAGTCTGTGATTACAAACTGGAATATGATCTTGTACACTTAAGGCATGATGGAAATTTGAGAACTCTGTCAAATAAAGGGGCAAAGTTGAAATATTGATAACTTTTCAACATCACTGACCAAGCTAGAAAACAGGAAGAGAATAATGCCGCCTCGGCTACCAAAATTTCTCACTAAAATGAAAAAATGAAAAAGTCCTGTAACTTTGGAACAAGTCAGTGTACTGCAATGTCCTCCCTGGATCTGAAAATCTGTTGAACTAGACTGGATTACACTATGAGCTGGGACAATCCTGCACTCAAAAAATCTCCCACTGAGAAAAATCAAATCATTCTTTGCTGAGAACGGTGCCTGAAGGAACTTGTAAATCTTCAGGCAGTGTAACAGTTGTAATCTTAGGCAAGACAGGCTCACAAGGTCCCCTAGTTGTTCCAGTCCAGCCAGGAGTGCACAGTGTTTAATTAACAACTGTAAGCACAACTTAAGTAACACAGAAGCTGCTCAGTCTTCTGAACAACTTTCTAAACAGCTAAAATTTCAATAACAGATTTTTTTTTTTATCTTATCGATGGATATACTTTTTTTTTGTTTATTTTATGAGAAGAAAACAAAGGTAGAAGATAAAGAAAGCCTAAGGAGAGTATTTCCATAACGGAGACGTTAATAGTTTAGTTAACTTGAAGATGTCAAAAGAGGTAGGTGTACAAGATTACTGGTGTTACATGGGAGGCCAGCCAGGAAATCTCGGCCTTTCCCATCAAGAACCTTGAAGTAGATTCAACTGAATTAGTACGAAAATTCTAGTTTACTTTGCAGCAAGGAGATTGTGTGCCTTGCTATGGATACCTGATACCTGGCTCAACGCAGCTTCAAGCTGTCTTACTTGGAAACTGTAAAAGCTGTTCTATCAATAATGATATAGTAGATAGGTCATAAATTGTTGAGAGAGGAGACTAAAGAAGAATTGCTTTTTCTGTCTATGGTTTTTTGATCTTTTTGATACTTACAGCTCTTCTGCTAGCTCTTTTGTATCTCTCACCCTATACCTTCAGCCTCCTCTACAACATCTTCAGAGCCAGCACTTCTGCTTTGAATCTCAGTCCTTCATCGCTGTGGTGGCTGAAAATCACTCAGAAGGAATTAGGTGTATGTCACACTAATAAAACATGATCTTTAAAAAAAAAATAAATAAAGACCACTAACTTGTGCATTACAAAAAACCAAGCTAATGTGACTGTGCCTTTCTCTTTATTGGGAGATGTGTTTCCTACAAAGCTGTTGTGAGGAAAGGCAGGGCTATCCATCATTTACCTTTTCTATTATGTTAATGTCAGCAGTGGGTGGGAAAAGTCAAAGGGAAATGGCATTTCAAATAAACACAATTTTGTAATTCAATCGTATTTGACCATTTTCTGCAGTTAAATTTTCTAGATTTAAATAACTGTCAACAACCAATAATGATTTATAAAAACATTACTATGACTTTCTCTTGTTTAGGTCTCTTACTAAAATATATCTATTTATTAACAAAAAGCTACAGCTTAAATAAGGCCAGGCCCAGACACACTAATTTATGCTCAGTTGACTGAATCTTTAATAGTGCTTATCAGTGAACGTTCCAGCCAGATACACTTGCTACGTTCTTTCTTAGCATTTTCAGAAAATCCTTCATATACAAATATTGCAGTAGCAGTTTACCGCAAATCCGATATACCTAATCCCACGATTAATTTTATATGCCCATCAGTAGTGAAGCCAGATGGATTTAATAGCCCATTAGTCTTTCAGCATGATAATTTTCACGTCACTTAGCCTGCTGGGTTAATTGCTTTAAGATGGATATTATTGACCTCAATCCTAGTGACAAACGGAGAATGTCTTATTCATCTCCCAAATGTACATTCTTAGACTCTTGTTTCTTTTGGTTGTGACAATAAGTCCCCTAGATTATGTGCTTGTATATTATAATTTATACCCTATTAGCCCATCTTTAAGGGCTTACTGAAGCAACGTCTTTCAGATTTTATTACCCATGACTGGGGTAACAGTTAAGTCTGTTTCTTATGTAAAGAGAAATGTTGCAAGCATCCAAAATCATTGTTTTACCTCTTGTTAAGAAATTAATTTTAATGCTAAAAGCTGTAGCAGGTGCAGCAGGGATTAAGCACTTTTGGAATAAACAGCTGGCCAGTATATTTCCAACCACAAAAGTCTGGTCATCAGGAGGAGAGAATGAAGAACAAATTTGCAGAGAGAAGCTGTAGGAGAGGAAATTCAGGTCCTAGGGCAGAGAAACAGAAAAATATATCAGGAAAAAGAAAACCGAAGAGTAAAGCTGAAGAGTAGAGGGTCTATTCATGTGTATTATTTGTGCATTTTTTTTCCCTTAGTAATTTAGAGAAAGAACAAGCCATCTGCTGTGAGGAAATTAATGCTAGCTGTGAGCAGCACAAAACAGAAAAGGGAGTGGAGGAGCAGCACAAGTTACATTATTGCTTGAGGGGAGGTAAAAAAAGCCTGGAAGTTAATGTAGCCAGTTTTCACACTTATGTATGTCAACAGTGTAACACAGACACTTATACGTAGGTATTTCTCAAGCACCGGCTCCCATGGGAAACAAGATGGGAAGACAGAGATGCTGGACTGCAGTCCCCCAAGATTTGCAGCAGATGTTCTCACAGTCTCTAGAAGAATCCAAATCCCACAGAGCTCATGATCTTTGCAAAAGGGCGTATCCTCACAACCCTCTGAATTCTCATTATGTATTTTCCTGGAGTAAAGCGGCTCTATAAGATACAGAATGGAGAGGCTTCGTATTTTTAGAGTTATTTGTAAACCAAATTAATGTTAATAAAGGTAATTCATCGATGAGGATACGCCCATCTTGGTGCTGACCATGAATAACGGCAGAACCGTTTCTTCATGAAAGAAATTAGAGCCTGCTCTAGTGTAATATCAAATCCGTAAGACTCCTATTGAACTTTGTGGCAGACTTAAACAGTACTAGGATTTTCCCTGGGAGCTCAGTTCCACATTTTAATGACAATGACAACTTCAATGACAATGGTATCTTTTTTATTAACAGCTATGTGGTGTTCATGTAGGTACTTTCACGACACAAGCAGTTGAAGTTGGACATTCTCACTTCAGTTACAAAGCACCTTTGACTCTTGTTGAAACAAAGCCCAACTGTATGTAGCAACTCTCTGCTATGGTAGGTGTTGTGGCCAATCATCGCTCTCCAAAGTATTTTACAGGAA
The DNA here is from genome assembly GCF_964199755.1 of Larus michahellis. Taxonomy (NCBI): domain Eukaryota; kingdom Metazoa; phylum Chordata; class Aves; order Charadriiformes; family Laridae; genus Larus; species Larus michahellis. The sequence continues at coordinate 23,425,006 of NC_133901.1, forward strand.
AAAAACCCTTGGTTTTAACCTTTAAACTTTTTTCTTCCCCCCTCTAAATTTAGGTCATTGACTTCAGGCTGTTTAGGTCATTGGCAAATCTCCAGTGTTAGTACATTTCATACCAAGGGAAAAAAAAAAAAAGAAAGAAAAGAAAAAGGAAAGAAATTTGAAAAACAAGAATATCAGCATTTCAGAGGGAAGTGAAAATACAGAGGGAGCAGTGAGAATTTGGTCCTTACAAGACTGGAAATATTTCATGTTTACTTTCAAGAATGCTGTTTAACCATTTGTGATTACTTAATGATTTCGTGATGTTTATTTTTCACTATGAACAGCTCCTGCCATCTGTATTAGACAAATTTGAGACCATTGTGTTATACTCTGGGTTTAAAACTTAGGACTGGTTGATCAGCCCATGTGGATCAGCATGTCCAGAGGAATCAGAGGAGAAATGCCAAATTACTGATGCTGAACACCTAGTCCTAGGCTTTTTTTAACTAAAACTATGAGGAAAATACAGTGGATCAGATCTTGCTCCTACAAAAGCTAGCGCTAACATATGTACTGACGTCAGAGGAGCAAAACTTGACCCTAAATACACACCACTGGGAATCATTAAACCTTAAAAGATTTTAATCATACGTAGCGTTGCTAAGCAGTTTTGCAAATCAAATCACTGAATTACAAAGCACATTGGTTTGTTGTTTGTTTTTTTTTTTCCTTTAAAAGTACTTTGCCCTCTGCTGAAAAACATCCCTTTAGGCACCTTTGTAAGGAACAAACACATATTTTGTTGACCGGCGGCAGACTTCAGTTCAAGCCGGAGCCAAGGGTTCCTCAAGGATATCAGCAGATAGACGTGACTGCTGGCTCGGTTTTCTTTCCTTTGAGGAGGGAAGCGTCCAGTCGGGCACTGACAGCCAAATTCCCAAGGGGAAACTGTGCGCTTATCTCTGTAACAACAAAATAGACGGAGACTTATAGCAACATTGTCCTCACGATTCCTGTTGCCTCTTGAAAATCTCACCGACAAAGACCGACGGGGCCCTCCCGCGGCAGTCACTCCGTGGCCGGCGAGGTTTAGCCGAGCCTGCTCCAAGACCACCTTTGCCTCAGCCCCTGCTGTCCCGAGCCACCGTGACTACTGAATTTCCAGACTTTTGGGAGACGAGGGCCATTTAAAAGGCCCCGGGGAGTGGCGAGGGTGAGGCCGGCGTTCGCTGTGCCATGGCGCGGGCTCCCCGTCTCAGCCGGCCGGAGCCCGCCCTGGCCTGAGGCGCCTGTGGAGACCCGCGGCCGCGCAGCCCCCAACGGCTGCACCACCCCCAACGGCCGCGCCTCGCGCCCACCCCGTGCAGGGGAGGGGAGAGGGCGCCCCCCGGCGGAGCGGCGGAACAGCCCGCCCCGAGCACACAGCGGGGAGGGGGCGGCCCCTCCCTTCCCCTCCCCGGGAAAAGGCGGGCCGTACTGAGATTTTCCCGTGAGGATTCTCCTCGGGGCCCCGCCGTTCCCGCACCGCTCCCCGCAGAAATCCCCACCTCGCTCCCTGCCCCGCCGGGTCACACCAGGTGACACGGCCCCGGCGGCGGCTGCTCCCCCGGGCCGGGGTGGCGGCGGGAGGGGCGTGCGTCCTCCCGCGCGAGAGGGGGCGCTGCCGCCGGCATTGGGCTCCGCCGCCGCCATCTCCTTCCCTGATCTCATAAAGGTGTCGCGCAGGTCCCGCCTAGGCTCGTCATTCAGCCGCCCCGGGCCTGGTGCCGCCGCCGGCCTCCGCTGCCGCGGCCCTCGGCCCGCCCCCTCTCGCGGTGCCGCTGGCCGGCCTGAGCGAGCGGCGACCGCGCTCCCGCCCCGGCTCATCGGCGGGCGCCGGTTGCCCTCCCCGCCCCTTCCTTCCCCCTCACCCGCCGGCCGGGCCCCGGAGCGCCGCCGCCGTCGGGGTGTGTGTGAGCGGGGCCCGGCGCCGTGCCGGGCCGTCCCCTGGCTGGCGGGGCCATGGCCGCCAGCGCCAAGCGGAAGCAGGAGGAGAAGCACCTGAAGCTGCTGCGGGAGATGAGTAGCCTCCCGCCCAACCGCAAGTGCTTCGACTGCGACCAGCGCGGCCCCACCTACACCGACATGACGGTGGGCAGCTTCGTGTGCACCTCCTGCTCCGGCATCCTGTGAGTGCGGGCGGGGAGGGGAGCTCCATCCCTCCGGCCGCCCTGGGAGCGGGGTTGGGGGGGGGGGGGCGGCCCCGGTGCCGGCGGGGCGACCCCCGCCCCTCGCCGGCTTCGTCGCCGGGAGACGCGTCTGCTGGGGCGGCGGCGGCGGCGAGGGCAGCCGTTAGGCGGGGGGCAGCGTCTCGCCTTGGGCTCGGCTGCGCCGGCCCGTTCTCCCCCTTGGGTTTGCCCTTCCTTCCCCCTCCCGCCGCAGGGCAGCGCTGGGTCAGCCACGTCGGAGGGGAGCGGGCGGGGGGCTGCCCCGGGCGGGGAGAAGGCACTCGGGAGGCTTTCCCGGGGGTGTTCCCAAAAAAATGCCCCGGTGCGGGAGGTGGCGGTTGCCGGCCGGGGGTGTGTGTGCGCGGGGCTGGGCAGCCCGGCAGCCTCGGCCGGCAGCGGCAGCCCGGGAGCTGCTCGTCCCCCGCTGCCCCGGAGGAGGTGTTTTCCTGCACGTAGGGAGTGTAAGCGGACATGAAGGGGGGGGAGCGCCGCCACCACCGCCCCCCCGGCGATCATCGCGGGTGTTGTTAGTTAAACAAGTGTGCGGAGAATGCTTTTGGAAAGGGAAGGGGCACACGGCTGAACAGTTCACTTTCATGACAGTCTTGAAGACGTGAGGAGACTAACCCTATCGTGAATCCAGAGATTAACGTTTAAAAATCTTAATTACCAGCCAAGTCTTTTGTGTATCAAATTATGCTTGACAGTAGTTTGTAAGACAGCTCTCGAAACTCTAGCTTAGAGGATAAACTCTAGCCTTAATAGTTTAATATACTTGATCAGGAAAGTAGAAGAAGTCTCTTTTTTTTTTTCTTACATCTGTTACTTCCTATAGACTATATATATATGTAAACCTTAGAAAGGGATTGGCTCTTGATAGTGTATTGCATTTTTCCTGTTCCTCATTCCTGAATGGGCCTCCCCCTACTCCTCCTGCCTTTTCCACCCTTCCTCCTCCGCGATAGTGTGTATGAAACTAAGAGTTGAGATCAGTCAGTTCTGAATTTCAGTTACGTATTCATAATTTAGAAGGAAAAAAAAAAACCCAACCCCGCTGTCTTCAAGTGTTACTGTTTCTGTAGCTGAATCTGTTTGCTTGTTTATGTTTCTGTGGCGTTGTGCTTATGGCATGGAGCAGAATCAATGAGTGGCCAAAGTAATAAATAAATAGTATGTCAAAGGATATAGATTTGTGTTTGTAAGGGTTTTGAGTTCATAAAAGCCATTCAGGAGCCTGAACTAATTTCTGTCCCCTTACTAAGAAGGACTAAGTATCCCACACAGGCCTTCCAAGTAAGGTCTGGTGTTTTAGAACAAAGTTGGTAATTATATTGAGATTCAGAACAAAGCAAACATGTTAGTTCTGTGCTGAATTTACATGGAACAAGCTGCCTTTTATACTACTAGACAGCTAATTAGTCTTGGTTGTTTTTTTTTTCCTTCTTACTTCTACTTTGTGTAGACTTTTGAACAGACTTGACGCAAATACAGAAAATACATTCGGGTTGTGGAACTGAAAAGAGACTCTAGTTTTTGACATATACATGCTACTTAATCGTCCTGTTCTGGCTATTGTTTGCTCTGTTAGCAAACTGTTATTTGTGCTGGCATGTGAAACTATTTTAAGCTGCTGCACAGAGCTTATTTAATGGTTGCACATGTTCTTACTGGTTAAACTGACAGCATGATGAAACTGCTCCGTGAGGATATTTTCCTTTATTTTAGACTTCTTGACCTTAATAGACAAAGATATCATGAGTGCTGCTGAGCTGTTTCCCATGGGTTTTCAGTAGCATTTGTTCGTGTTATCTGTTGGCTGGGAGGTATGGATTGCTTAAGTCCATAGTCCAATTTACAGTAACCAAAAAGATGTACATGCAGTGAAACAGCCACTGAGCAGGGGACGGCTGTCACTTGCTGTGAACTTGGCCATCATTTGGATGTTAAAATGCTTAAAAGAGGAAGACTTTTTCTGAAGAACAGTTGTTAATAAAATGCACATAGCTCTTTCATTCTAAATATGCAGTGTTTTTGTGTTGCTATAAAAAAGAAACCACAAACAACATCTTTAGTTCTTACAGCTAGTAACACCTACACTTAAAGCTGGAGTTGAAGGACTGTTAAGAGGAATTAAAGTTTTCTTCTGAAGTAAATTTGGGTTCGTTCTTTCATGTTGACTTGGAAATGCTTTCATAAGTTAAGTGTGCAAGATCATATGTATTGGTTAACACCTTAGAACCTAGTCAGTGGGATATTTTTGTTAGTGACGAGACAGTGTAGAGATGGGTCATGTCTGTTTCGTAACTAGAAACTTATTTTTAACACTTCTGTCAGAATAGTCCTTCATACAACTTGTTCATTTCTAAATGCTTTTCACTGTAGAATTCCATAGTGGAGGGAAATGACTTGGGAAGAGACCAAGTAATGGCAAATAAATGTGAAAGTACTGTGGCTTGTGTAGTGCTTAGTGGCTGCTTGCATTCTGCCTCATAATACTTGCTTTACTGTAAGGCTTTAATAATCTTATTACTTCATCTTGTTTATATGCTATGTGAATGACTTGCATTGCTTCTTGTTTTAATTAATTTTTTTCTAATCTGGTACAGGAAGTATTCGTGGAGTTGACTGGACCAGTTTTTTCAAGTACGAAGTGCCCAATGCAAGATTAAAATATTAATACATTAACAAGTCTCCTTCAGAAAGGTTGCTCAGTTAATTAAAAATCGTTGCTAACATTGATATTGTCTTAGACAGGCGTGTTGTTCTAGATACAGTTAACTCTAAACTTTTAAAATCTGAAGGCTAACTTGAGTTTTTTTGCAAGTTTTCTGAAGTGTTTACTTGTTGTCCTGGCAAGGACAGTCTGTTCAAACTCTAAGCCTTCATTTGGGATCCATCATTAATTTCCATGAATGATTCTATGTGTAGAAAGAGAGTGATGCTATTTATTACTAGATTTAGCTTTAAAAAAACTACCATTTTCTTAACTGTTTCCAAAAATAGTACGTCTAGCTTGTTTGAGTACTGCTAAAAATGATGACAGAGCTAGTGACTTTAATGTTGGAGGTTGAGTCTTGGCAAGTTATAAGTATGAATAATATAGAGGAGGTCCTTTTCCATAGGCTTTAAGTTTTCCCATTAGACTGGGTTTACCAGAGCAAAAGTTTTGCTGTGCAAAATGGTGTATGCGGGTGAAAGTTCATGGATGGTGGTGTGGATAGTGGCTTCCTTGTAAAATACCTCTGCTTGTCCCCTTGTATTTAAATTCTCTTCACGTGGAAAAAAGCACACTGACATTACAGAAGCTGTGGCTAATTCGACTTTTTGGTGTTGGACAAGAATATAGGATATGGACAAGTATACATACAATCTCTTCTTCCCCAGGAGTTGGAGGAGATGCTGTAGAGGAGCAGCCTTTTCAGGTCAAGTGTTACGGTAATAAAAAAGCAGAAGACATCCTTCTGTTGTAGCAAAAAAACTGCACCTTGGTAAATGTTGGCAGAGAGATTCTTTTAGTTTGATAGAAGTCCTTTGGTTCAAAGGATTATGTTGGTAGCTATGTCTGCTGTGTTTCTGGATGCTACCATGTGTCCTGCTGACAGTGACATCCTTTCGTTTGTCTTATCAAATGCCTCTTTGCCTTGCTTCTCAGCTGGCTGTGTGTATCTTTGCTTTCAAGCACTTTTGTACCACTCCTGGCCAGCCTGCTTCTAACTTTTAGAAAGCTAACATGTTTTTAGGTTCTCAAATGGAAAATACTACTGTTCCTCTAAGAGTCCACTTGCACAAGTTTTGTACTATAGAAATTTTTTATTTAATCTTGACTCTTTTTTTAAAAATATCTGCTGATGTGATAATTAGGACACTTCTCCTACCCTTTCCCTTGCTGCCGCCCTCTTTATTCCCTCTGTTCCAACTTACTGAGGAAGTCTCCTGTTCAGATGTTTGTGTTTCTGGCTTGTGTCGGGAAGGAGCAACAAAGAATGTTTAGAACATATGGCTACTGTGGGGAATGCTAAAGCCCTCTTATGTTGTTTCTTAAAATTATTGGAACATGTGGTCTTCTTTTGGCTGCTTATAACATTCCTAGTTGAAATTTTAAATCTAAAATTTTCCAGGGTGAGGAACTTATGTATCAGTCAGATGGGAGTATTTGATGGCAGATGCTAGTAACAAATGAAAAAAATCTTTGCAGTGGTGTTGAGTTATTGTCCCTTTCCCCAAAATAAGTTTTGCTGAAATTAAAATGGTCTAAACAAAGTGTTAAGAGTGAAAGTGATTCTGGCTGTGTTGGCATGACTTTCCAGTCCTTTTTCCTTTGGAGCGTATTTGGGAAATGACTCTGGGTGTTATGTGTGTGTGCATATATATATATTTTTTTTTTTCATTTTTTAAAGGTATTTCCTGTATTACTGTATTTCTTGTTTTCAGTGGCATGGCAGGAGAGCAAAGGAAATGTCTACCACAGTGAATACTATGCAGTTCAGAAAGGATGTTTGGTTTTTGTTGTTGTGTTTTTTTTTCTTCAAGAGAAAAGTTAAATTAACCTTGACTGTGCTTTAAATGTGTGTGTGAGCCTTTTGCTGTTAAAAATAAATGAGCTTGTGAGATGGTGGAGGGTCTCCAGGGAGGTCTACAAGTATGAGGAATGGCCAGTACTGCTTATATTCTCTTTTGCTAATAACAATATCACGGAAATAATAACGAATGCTGTGACACTGGGTTTTCTAAAGCTTGTTTTCCAGACACTTGGGGATGTAGGGTGTTCTATGATGGCTTGGTATTTGACTTGCTTCATTAACTTCCTGCTTCTTAAGGGATCAGATTTTGCTGGCTTAGACTTGATCACATTAGAATCTGATACAGGGGGACAGTAGTGGTGTTGAGTAGCTGTCTGCCCATTGTTCCTCCCACGGAAGTGACCCTCTATCCCAGTAGAGCACACTCTTTAAATTTTTTATTTTTTTAAATTTTTTCCCCTCCTTGCAGACAACTTTGCTGACATTTGTTTGAGATAAATGCTGGAATGGCTGCTCTGCCAACAATCACAACCATAATTTGCTACTAAATTATGTTAGTAACAAATGCTTAGTGCTCGTTGACAGTGTTTTGAATGTTTAATGTTTCAGTTGCCAGACTTCAGAATCTTGTGTCGGTGGCCTTAAAGCTTCCTTTGTTTGCGAGAGCCCCAGTTTTGACAATGCTCTCTGAAGAACAGAGATCTCATGTTCTGCTTGCGTTCTCTGTAGCTGCCCCTATGATAGGCTGTGTCACTAGAAGCTTGGACTGATTCAGTGGAGCACCAGTGGGTAATCTCATAGCTGGAAGTTGTGGTCACAGTGCTATTCCACAGAAATAACCATTGCTGAGTACAAAGAAGTTGGCAGCGATGAGTGGGATCTATGTGTGAGATGTCCTAGCTATGGTGTGCCGGATAAGCACAGATGGCAGAATAGTCTTACTCGGTCATCTTTCCCAAGGGCCTCTTAGGAGAAAGCTGCAATCTGGATTAAGTGCTGAGGTAGGTTCAGTTGCTGGCCTCCTCGGGAGCTCTGTAGTAGAGAAGGGAGTAACCGGCACTGATGCATGGGTGCAGGTTGTGAATATTTGTTTGGGATCAATTTGGATTTAGGCATTATTATTTTGGACTAAGGGCCTATAATCCATTTTGTCCCGTGTTAAACAGGGAATACTGTAAAGCATTAGAACTGTGCAAAACACTTGTCAAATATGTAGAAAGAAACAAAGCCAGTGGTAGATATATTTTTCCCTATAAAAAAGAAGACTTGTTAATTCCTCATAAGGGATAATTGTACTTGGCTGTCTACCAGTAAGCTTCCTCCATATGTAGATGAGTTGTTTGTGAATCATTTGGGTCATCAAGTAATCTCTGTAGGTAAGGAAGGCTATAAAATAATTTAGGATTTTGAAGTAAGAGTAGCTTTAGTTCTTAGGCTTAGTCCTAGAGTTCTGCTTCATAAATCCCACATCTGCTCTCTTTTAGGGAGCTTCTAATCAGTTCAGGGGTACAATGTTATTGAAAGTGGCTCATGCTGGTTAGAAGTCATAAAAAATAAAAAAAAAAGGGGGGGGTTAGCTGTTCTAGTGGTAGAATCAAAGTAATTTATCTAAGGGACATAATGCCTATGTTTTGGGTTGTATTTGTATGCTGTATAATGTAGCCTCTTGTCTTGAATTCCTTGATGCAGTCTTTCTTACGCTGCTTTAGTGGAAGAGAAGGCTTTTCATAGGCTTCCCTCCACCTCTTGCCATGTTAAACATAAAAATTACTTGTACATATAATACTCCAGCTTGATAGTTAAGTTTGCATTTATGGCTATTGAAGTTATGTTCATGATTTCCAATCTTCTTGATCCACCAATGTGGCAACATGCTCTCTTTCATCATGCAATGCATCTGATGCTTCTGTGATCTGACCTTTAGGAGTGGGGCATGTCTTCCTTCTGTTTTGATAGAATTCATCTTATCCCGTATCATGGATATAATGTGTAAATCGGGGAACTTTATAACCTGAACCTTAACTCTAGAGCAGTCCTCACTGGAGAGAGAAGCATGTGGGAAGTCTCTAGTTAGGCTAAACAAAATCTAGTCTATGCTTTAAGTACGTTTAATACTGCTGCTTACTGGAACTGAAGATGAATGTTTGCTGATGTAAATGCTTTGGAGAGCTGTAGTAGATCAGTGTAGAGTAGGTACTGCTTAAATAACTTGTGCAGTGCCTTTAAATTGTAAACATAGGTACAATATAGCAGTTAAACTATACTTACTGTAAAAATTAATTTCTAGTAGAAGGTAGTGTGAAAGTTTAGATATACCAGCTCTCCTGAAAAACACGTGGATGTTAGTGAATAACCGTAACTTAAAGGAGTCATTAAGTAGTTTACAAGTATCTAACTGTGTATCTTTCTTAATAGGAGAGTAAATTGAACAGACTAAGGTAGACAGAACCACTTTTATACTAACTGTAACAGCAAGGGACAGGGATTGTCGTATTATATTTGATGGAGCATGTTTATGTGCGATTCCAGGTGGATGACAACTTTGTTTCTATGCTATCACTTATTATGTGATTCTACAGTGTTGCTTAGTGAAATGTTAATTATGTACACAGATCAAGAAGGTGTTTAAAAAAAACACAACCAACAAACACGGAAAACCCAAACAACCAAACCTAATACTAGTACTAGCTCTGAAATAATGAATTTTAACTGCATGGAACTCTGTCAGATTTTTTTTGAAGTTGTGTTGTCTTAAAATGAGTATTTACTTAAAAAAAACCCCAAACACCCACCTTAGATAATACAGTATTTTATTAAGTGTTATTTATTTGTGACGTAGATGTGGCTTTGATTTACAACTAGATGAAATGTGTTAAATTCTTAATTTCCATTTACCATCTAAGTTAAACATTTTGAGACAAGAAATTAATTTGCTGATGGCTGAGTTGAATAAGATACCTTGAAACCTCTCTCACTAATAAAACTTCTGCCTTCTTGTTGAGGTACTGAACCATGGAGTCTAATTTTAGATGTTCAGAGTTGAAAAATTTGCTTAAGCAAATAGCATTCTGTAAAATTAATTCTCATATGCCAATAGGCTTATGTATGACTTCTGTTTTCAAGGTACTCTTGAGTTCATTGCATTTATTGGCAAAATACAATTGTTTGGTTTTTATCCAAGTGTTTCAAACATTGTCTTAAATCTGTTTTTTAATGAAACGGGCTAAAGTGCTACTGCTTGGTGTTCTAATAAATATCCAACTTTTAACTAAAAATATGGAGATCTTTTTAATGTGGGATCAGAATTGCTGTCTTACAGATACAACATGAATTTAGGTGTCAAGGTGAATTTGCAAGCGAAGTGCACAGCAATTTTATTTCCATTATACTTGCTCAAACTTAAAGTGCTAAAAGTTTTCTTAAAAGTCGAATATAAAGTGTTCATATTTGGAACTTCACATTTTTGTCTTATGCTGTTTTGATGGATAACAATTTAATTTATAGTTAGTGTTCTTGGAATAATCATGAAGTTTAAAGAAAACTACTAATCATCTTAAATTTGATGTCAGTGATTATTTTTTTTGGGCAGGGGGGGAGTGGGGGTATGGGGGTGGTGTTATTCCTAAAAGCAATCTGAACCAAATTTATAATTAAAGCAAAGTAGTATATATAAGCAATAAAACTGTCTCTTATCAGTTGATTTGTTAGCAATTTTTTAGCCCCATATTACTTCCCTGGAAAGTTTCCTCCAACTTCCTTTCTGGAAACTCTCATACATAACCACAGAATTTTTTGTTCTTTGATATCTCATAGTTCATGTATATTAAACTTTTTTTAAAAGATGGTATCGTAAAAATCTGAGCCTGATTAACTTGAGCGTTAAACTAACCCCATTGTATTCCCTGAGTTAGTGTCCCCACTGTCTGGCGTACGTGGGATGTAATGTTCTTGTTTCCATTGAGCAAAACATGGCTTGTTTTTAATTGTATTTGTGGGCAAAAGCAGTAGTTCGCATGTATTTAAAGAAAGAACTTGAAAAGAAAGGCGGCTTTTTCTTACGCTGGTGCTGTCGCTCGGCGGGATTTTTCTCTATGCTTGCAGGTTTTGACTGAACTGGCTTTGACAATGTCATGCTTTGGCAGCAGAAGTGACTTGAGTTTCTGTTAGCCCTGCTGCAGCAGGCTGTGGCGTGGATGGGAGGACAGTGCCAGTCCTTGCTGAAGTTTGGAGCTGTTGTGTTAGTAATGGTATCTCTCATTTGGGAGCACAATGAAAACATTGTCTTTTTGCTGTTGTTTCTGTTACTTGTGTAGTCTTCAAGAGGAGGAAGACGACAGACCTGTGGATGGAAGGGCAAAAAATAAACTGTAAAAAGATACTGTGAGGAAACGGGAAATATAGGTTAAAGCAAGAGAAAAAGAATCTGAGCCGGGGAATTTTAACTTGAAATTTAGTGATTGGGTAGAAGCTGTAGTAAGAATAGGTTGAAGTGAAGTAAGAGTTGGAGGGAAAGAAAACTACAACACAGGGGCCCAAGACTGAGAGATGAAGGGTAAAGGCAAGGGTGAACGAGTATGGGGAAGCAGGTTAGGATTCTAAAAAAAGCCAAATTAAGTTTTCATAAATTTGTTTAGAAAGTGTCAGAGTAAGCTTGTGTGTGCAGTTACAAATGTTGGTCTCCCCTAAAGCTCAGTTATTTGACTTTGCGTGCTGAATGTTATTTTGAGATGAGCTTACACAGCCTTAAGTTGTATGGCAGTACCAAAATGAGTGTATTTTACAGAGATGGGTCCCAAGTTTAAAACCGACTGACTTCTGGTTGTAATGTTAAAAGTGATTGTATGATGACAGATTTCCTGAATACTGACTAAATACTTCTTGCTTCTTCTTTTAGACGGGGCTTGAATCCACCCCACAGAGTGAAGTCAATTTCAATGACTACTTTCACACAACAGGAAATAGAATTTCTGCAAAAACATGGAAATGAAGTAAGTATTATTGGAGATTATCATGTGGTTTTGGCACTTTAATATTAAACTTTAAAATACTACTTAAGGAAAACTTGGTTATTATTTTTTTTTATAGCAAAAAGTAGACAAGCCTTTTGAAGCCAACATAATTTGAAGTGATGCTTCGAAAGAGCTCGTTCCACTTAAGTAGCTGATCATCATAATGTTACGTGTTCTTGCCCAACCCAGACAATCTAGATTAACATAGTCAGTATTTCTAAATTGGATTTGCTTTTGTGTAAGGCAATATGCATCTGTCTCTCTCTTTTTTTTTTCTTTTTTTTTTCTCTGCAAGCCCAGACCTTGAGACTGACTGCAGCAGTGTTTCCTCGAAGAGCATACTGTGACAAAAATAAATTTGTTGCTTGTAGCTGTATTTCTTCAGAGTAGGTGTTGGAAAGTTTGGTAGTTTCAGTAGCCTCTTTCTTTAATGAAAGTATATCAAAGTTGAAAGCTCTCAAAGAGGAGAAGGAAAGTGAGAATTTTTTTCCTTCAAGGATTGTTATCTTGTAAGTGTCTATACATTTAGAACGGCTTGGGGCAGCTTTGAAGTGCAAAAGATCTAGTATGCTGCCTTTTTATTCTTTTAAATAGGTGAAAACTAAATCTGAGGTAAATGTTGGATTGGCTCTATGGGGACACATGGAGGATGTAAACGCTGGATGTGGCTATTGCTGTCTTCAATTTGAGGATGAAGTTTGTTTTTTTTAATATTGTACTGTAGCATTGGGGATTTTAGAGGCAGCTTTTGCTTCTATTCTGTATTAGAAAAAGTTCTATTTCACTTTGATTGGATCTGTATTCTGTTTTAGTAGGACTATTGATTGCAGGCTACAGAGTGTCTTAGCAACATGTTCTTGTGAAGTTTTGTGGGGATAAAACCCATCATTAGCTAAAATGCTGATACGTAATTTTCTTAAACTTGGCCCGTTCGTAACTGTCAGGTTGAGGAATGAAAATAGAAGTAACAATTTTGTTTTCTGTAATAGTAAATATGCATTATCTTTTGAAGTGACTGTTAGTGGATGATTCCTCTAGACAGAGCTGGAACAAGATTTAAACTCTTCCAGACATTATAAAATACTCTTAATGGCTTTAACTAATTTTGGGGGGTTTTTAAATTGTTTTGGCATGTTAAAGCGGTATAACATTGTGCATGTATGTATAGCATATTGTTGACTTTTTGCATAGGGAGAATAATAAAGAATCTTTCATGGTTTCAGATGCAGTATGTTGGAGTCTCTTTCTGTTAGATTGTAAACTCCAGCTTTGCTTTAAGCTTCACAAGTGTAAAGGAAGTGTGTATATCTCCCTCCCTGCATTCATTTTAATTTTTCACTGAATCTGCAATGGCTAGAGAATGCTACCAGTTTCATTTTTCACTGGTCTGAAACCTTAAGTGATCCCTATTCAGTTAGTTAGCGTTGTTGTCCTTCTCGTTATAGACTTGATTAGTCTGCCAATCATAATGATTTAGTTGATACATAATTTATTACTGACATAAAAACAGTCCACAGATCTCTGCAATGGTATTTTATGTTTCAAAAGCCAGGGGTTTTGTGCTTTTAGTACTTACCACTCTAAAGTATTGCAATGATTTAAAGGAGCTACCTCATAAATGAGGATGTCCTCCTGAGTTTAGTTTGGGATTGGTGGATAGCAGTGCATTGCCTTAGTTCTAAAGTAGCACTGAAGGGATATTTGTAATTGCAGATGGTAGATTTAACAGGTGCTCAAATACTGAACAGAAACAATACTGTTTGAAACACTGTTAGAAGTTTAAAACCTAATTAAACATGTTTTCACTTTGTCATGCTGTATGTTGCGGTAGGTAAATAAGCATTTTGCTTTCACTTGTTGGTATTGGACTTTGGAACACTCACCTGCAGATAAGATAAAGTATTGGGCAGACGAAGTTCATCTGACATCGCAAAACCCCTTCTTTGCTTAGCTTGCTCTTCAGCATAGATGGCTCTTGTGCGTATATGTTAAGAAATTAAACTTTCTAGGTTTCATTCATAAAAAAGCTCAAGTTTTTGCAGTCTAGTATGTTTAACTCCAGTTTTTCTGTAGCTTGTAAAATACTTTCATTCCCACTTTGTCCTCCCAGTATTTTGCCAGGACGGCCAAGGCCTCTGTGGTAAGCTTTCTTGCTTCTGGGTGAGTAGATCATGGTGTACAATAGGGAGCTTGTTCTGAATAGAATGGAAAATAGCAAGAAAGCTTCCCTGAGGTAAGGTAGTTATTAAGGTGGTGAGTTGTTCTTAGGCGAAGTAGTTTTCCTCTCTCCTTCAAAGAGTATTTACAAGGACAATGTATTGTATAAAGTTGAAGTTCTCTTTTAAAAAAAAAAAAAAAAATCCTAACATCTGAAATAGTAACTTTTCCACAGTTGTTGCAAACTGGCATCTTTGTGGCACATGTGGGTAAAGGATTCAGTTACTAAAAGACTTCCACAAAGTGACTGCTTTGGGAAGAGATTATTCAAAGCAGCTTCTCTTCAAGTGTGAGATACCATCTTCTTGCCAGTATCTGCACCTCTGTTGTAGTTTTACCCCAGCTGGCAACTAAACAGCACACAGCTGCTCATTCACTCCTCCCCGGTGGGATCAGGGAGAGACTTGTCAGAGTAAAAATGAGAAAGCTCGTGGGTTGAGATAAAGACAGTTTAATAGGTAGAGCAAAAGCTGCGCACACAAGCAAAGCAAAACAAGGAATTCATTCACTGCTTCCCATGGGCAGGCAAGTGTTCAGCCATCTCCAGGAAAGCAGGGCTCCATCATGCGTAATGGTGACTTGGGAAGACAAATGCCAGAACTCTGAACGTCGCCCCCCTTTCTTCTTCCCCCACTTTATATGCTGAGCATGGCATCGTATGGTATGGAATATCCCTTTGGTCAGTTGGAGTCAGCTGTCCCAGCTGTGTCTCCTTCCATCTTCTTGTCCACCACCAGTCTACTTGCTGGCAGGGCGGTGTGAGGCAGAAAAGGCCTTGACTCTGTGTAAGCGCTGCTCAGCAGTAATGGAAACATTCCTGTGTTATCAACACTGTTTTCAGCACAAATCCAAAACATGGCCCCATATTCGCTACTATGAAGAAAATTAACTCTATCCCAGTAAAAACTAGCACAGCTTCCAAGGACTGTCTTTCTGGCACAGGTAAGGTAAACTTTTTTTGGATGAGTTTTTACTACTTCAAATACAGATGTAAAACTTTTTACTGTATTAGAAAACACGTATGATTCTATCTATCTATATTTTGGTGTTGCTTACTCATCTGCAGGTATAAACAGATGTCCAGACTCTGGTTTTGCTAATGTTGGGGTTAGCTCACTTTTGCAGCAAGAATGGAAACATCTTCAAGCTGATACTCCTCAAGTGCCTTCTGAAGTCCTTTTGAAGCATAAAGGCAATTCTGACTCACTGGGTAGGATTTTTCTCCTCCTCGTTCTCTTCATGAAGAGCAGTGTGAGGTATTTTCACACTGTATTTTCACGTTAAGAATAATGAGGAGAGAGTGGTATGGAGATGGTTCTGTTTGAAAACTCATAATCAAATGATGCTAGCATTGATTAGGCCTCTGATTCCGTAATGCAATGGTAGTAGAAAGTGAACTTATTTTTTGCAGGAAGTGGAGGTGTTACTAATCTCATGTTGCTATTATAGCTGTGAATATTTATTCAGAAGCTTTCCCCTGAAGCTGGAAAAACAGTATTATGAGGCAAATTAGTTATATAGTTAATTTTCCTACTACACTTTTGAAAAGTGCAGTAGATATCTTATAACCTTTCCAAATAGCCTATCCTAATATGCATATGGTGGAAGAAAATGATTTGGGTGGTCCTGTATTTGGAAAGTCTATGTTCCTCTGAGTGCAAAGACCGTGTTTACCTGAGCTAATGAATAGAATGCTATGCAGGTATGCTCAGCGTGAGCCTGCAGTTGGGTGTCACCCTGACAGCGTGAGCCGTGCAGTCGGGTGTCCTTGTAGGACATCCCTGGTTCTGCTAATACGATATAGAGATACATGAGCTGATTGTGTACAGAACAGTGGCTTTGTTAGCAGGATTTAGTGGCTTGCACTCTGTGCTTATGAAACTAGCTATAGCTTCTGGACCCAAACTGACTTTGAAACCACTATACTGTCAGTATAAAATTCTTCTAACCTACAGAGATTAATGAATAATATTGACATCAGAAGTGCTGAATTACTAAACAAAGCTATAACTTGCTTACATAAGGGAACTGTTTCCAAATCTTTCTTCCTGTGGCGACTGTTATGTTTTGGAACATAGTTTTGTTGTGTGGTAATCTGTAGTTCTTTGCACTGTCAGCATTACATTTGGTGCATAACTGAGGGTATTTTATTGGGGGGAGGGGGAGAAGAAGAAATCTAATTTGGCATTTACCAGACTCCTGAAAGGTAATATCTCATTAGAGCTTTTTAAACTAGACTGACGTGTAATCTTCCTATACAATGGTATGTCTGGCTCTAAACAAGAAGTTCTGTAGGTCTAGTAGTGTGCTTTTTCCAAGTTGAAGTACAGCTTTTATCAGCAGAAGTACTTGTCCTAGTATAGCTCTTCCTTGCCATGCTGCCTTCGCTGGATACAAGAGAAGGTGGCTTCATGAGCAAAAACTTAATTTTGCTGGCCTAACTGAATTTTTATTATTCCTAACTAGCAGAACTATGCTAACAGGAGTTTCTAAAGTGTGGTGGCTCAATGTGTTTTGTAAGCACAAGGTCTTTGTCTCTCCCATATCCGCCTTCCCACACACACTGGAGATCTCTATCAGTGAAATAGTTATGACATGGTAAAGTGTTGTTTGGTAGTTGAAATATGTAGCACTGGAATAGAAATAACTGAAATCTCAGTTTGTTTCAGGTTTTCTGCAAAATTTCATGTATACTACTGATTTTTTTCTTTATGAGAAATTTTTTGGTGTGCCTGTCCTTCCCCACCTTCCCAACACACAAAAAAACCCCAATTGTGACAACAAACCTAGAAGCAAACACAAAAGCTAAACATCTGTGGGAAACAAGCATGTTTATGTTGTTCTTAGCTTTTAGGCACTGCCTAGAATTCCCAAAAGCATGAAATGTTACTAGGAAGCTAGGTTTTATGGCAGAAGCCTTTCTGGTCAACTTTATTTTGTGGAGCACCAGATGTGCAATGAATGGGATGAGCTCTTTTTTCCTTTCTGTCAAAGCTGAAAACAAGGGTAATTCCTCAAACTGTAGGACTACAAATGTAAATAGCGTATGTAAAACAAGATAGGTAAATGCGGTTATTCTAGGAAAAACAGTTTATCCCTCAGATAGAATAGCTGTTGAGTGCAGGCTCAGGGAAACCAATGCTATGAAGAGAAATAGAGGTAAAGACTTTGTTATAACATACAATATACACTTGGCCTAATTTCTTCTTTCAATTATATATTTAAGTTATGGCAACTCACGGTTTCTGCCTTGCAACCTCCTGGGTTTTTATCTGGGTCAGGGTGAGTAGGTTGAAGCTGGTTGTGATTCTCTTTCCCTGTTTGCTTCATGTTGTACTTACTGATCTAATTCTGAACTTCCCAGTATCTAGTTGCCAAATGTCTAAAGACATCCCTTGCAGGATTGGAGCTTGTTGGCAGAGAGCAGGTACTGTTCTTCCCAAACCTGTTGTAAAAGGATTTTCATGAACTTCTAAACTTCATGAAGATAACTGCTGAATCTTGTTTTCTACTTACTGTTACCGGACAAGATAAAACTTTGCTTTATCTTGGTACTTTGCAGTTCCCACAGTGTAGTAGAGGCAGGCAAAACTTCAAATTCTCGCTTCTTTCAATGCTTCAAAAAAAGTAGGCTTTCAAATGCTGCATATGCTTAATCTTTCTGACTTCAATGCTGTGGTTTTGGGTTTTTTTTTTTCTTCTTGCTGTATTGGTGAACCAGTGGGACATGGACTAATTATACTTTTCAGGGACAGTGGACAATGATTATGGATTGTTGGATATGTTCCACTGTTTCTAGGGGCTTCCACATAACTTGAGTGTTTACTCTTGGCTCCAGCTTGCCAGACTCTTCTCTAAGCAGAGCATTTTGTTTAATAGAGCTTTGGTTATCAAAAGGAGGAGTATAAGCAAGGCTTTTGGTGAATGAGCAGAGCTTTTGAGCAGAGGCTTATTTGTGCTGCTGTTGCAAAAAGAACAATATTAATATTAAATGGCTGAACCAGAATATCCCCAAGAAGATGGTGTGATGTAGAAGGATTTCAGAAAGCCATAGAATTTTTAGGCCTGGTACCTTCACAGTAATGTTGTGTAACTTTGTGGTGAGTGGGAATGCTGCTTCATGTATTATCTGTAAAAGCAAAGGAATGAGTAACTGTTAAAATGGAGCTTAAGATGTATCATGAAACTGTAGCACTTTCTGAATCAGCTCTGCAAGTCTGATTTATGTATGGATTAGTTAGAGAGGTGTTTTGAAATATATGCTCTTTGGGATATCAATTTCAAATTTCTCAAAGAATATATTGTTCTGAACTTTTGCTTTTGAAAATTACTTCCTTGTTTGTGTTTGGTTTTTTTCCTCAAATAGTAAGTTTATATTAGAAAACTAAGAGGAAAATTTCACATTTAATAGAGCAGCTGGTCACTTCAAGCTTGGTTTGGTGCAGATTTCTATGCCCTTTACTACTGTTTTGCACTTTTTCCCCCCCATATACTGCAAGTAATGGCTGGGCAAGAATCAGCGCATACTGTGAATAACCGTGTGCTGATTTGTTCAGGTGTCCTGCCTAGGCACCTCTTAGGCCAGACAGAACGTACAACTGAAGCTCATGTTGAAGTCTTGGCAACTGAAGTTGCCAATCTGATTTTTCTGCGTTTCCACTATTTATTTTTTTTTTTGTTGCAATTGAACTTTTAGTGTCTCCAGTGCTATCAAATTCAGGTAGTGGATTTTAAAGCTGTGATTAGTGGGGAGTAGTCAGGGTACCAGAGATGTAAACACTGAGTGATCATTCCCCAACATAACTCAACAGCAAGTTGTATGGCAACATACAACACAATAAATTTCCTTGATCTTATCGTAAGTGTAACTTTTAAATAGCTTTGAAATAAAAAAAATGTGATGGCCTGATCAGTAAGTATATTCACATTTCTCACAGCAAACTTTTCTTTGCAAAAGATTCAGTACTTAGTGACTTATTCTACGACTATGGAAGTATACCTATTTCAAAAAAATGACCGTTGTATGACAATGTGAGTTCTGTCTCTGACAATAATATATATTTTTTTTTAATTTCCAATTTTGATTTCATCATATGATATTACACAGCACACTGCCATTTGCTTTTTTGTGGATAGCTGAAAATTGTGTATTATAGCTTGCTTGAAGCATAATCAATGCAGTATTGTGTATCCCTGTCAAGTCAGATGATAGTAACAAAAGTATAGCTAGAAAGAGCATACGGGTCACCAGCAAACAAGGAAAGACAGACAACAGGCCTTTTATTGTGTTGTGAATGCTTGCTTGGAACGGCTGTTGATGTTCAAAGCATTGTGTGGTACTTCATACAGAAATAGACAAAACTGTGCCCTTAATAGTTGCTTGTGTGATATATAAAACTTGCATTATAAAATTTGGCTTTCTAATGGATTTATTTAAGACTTCTAAGAAATTATACTTTCTCTGAGAACTCTTTGGGTAAAGAAACTTACATGAAATCTAATTTGCATCTCTGATGTAGTAAAGTAAATGTTTTAACCTGTGCTTTTATAGCTACTGCTGTCAAACTCTGTTAAAACGAGAACTTCTTGCTGAACTCTGCGTGACTAAGTTTGCTCGGTGGTTGTGTGTTGTTGTGTTGCCCATTAGTAATACTGTTCTCTCTGCTACTGGTAACAGAGAACCAATAAAGAATGCCCGGCAGGTTTAATTAAATAAATTATAATAGTGACTTAAGGCATATTTCAGTTGTTAATGCTTTTGTGTTTAGGTATTTAGAAGAAATTAGTTGCTCCAGGAAACACTTTTGGAAGCCAGCTTTCTGACAGTTTGCAAAAATTGCAATGCGATGCAATAATTGATGCCTTAAGAAATTTGCATCATTATAAACCAGCAATGCGTTTGGACAGCACAGTCCTCCTTTGTGCCTGTTTGCATGTTCATACAACTGGTATCTGCTGTGGCTGCAGAGCTGGTGAATGATCTGAAGTCACGCAGGACCTTTCTCCTAGAAATTGTGGTGGTCAGGAAGGATTGAGACTATTTGACATGAAGTTGTTTAGGTGTTTGGGTGGTGTTTTTTTTCTTTTTCCTTTTCCCCTCACTGTGAATGCTTAGGCATTTCAGGGTAAAGATGAAGCAGAAAACAGGGAGGGAGAAAGGTGAAAACCTGGGTTGTGGTTTGATTGTTGCTGTGAGTTGATCTCAGTACATGTTTCAATGGTACTAGTGATGTAGGAATTGTGATGAGTTTCTTTGATCTGCCTTGTTTTGGGTGGTAGAAGAAGGGGGAGTAATTTAATGGACTGATACAGGTGGGGAAGAGGGACCTCATCTTTCATTCACTAGTACATCTTAGGCTGGATGCAACCTGATCGTCATGGTACAGTCCTGAATGTTATTCTGCCAGGTGCAGGATCAAGTAGGGGCTGTACTAACACTTGTCTTTCTGCTTGTCTGAAATTAGGCACAACTTTTTCTTCAGTGTTTCCTGATGTTCCTCCCAATACTGAAGTTGAGGTTGGGGTCGGGGGGGGGGGGGAAGTGGGACGGGACTGTGTAGATTTGGACACCACCAACTCCTGCCGCCAGGTATTCTGTAACTAGCCACGAACAGGACTTCTCTCCTTCCTAGCAATCATGTGACTGCTAGTTGGTGCAGTTATATTCGCAAATCAAATTATGGAAAGACAACTGCTAGCCCACATCAGGCTATCCACTGCAGATGTTTAAAGCTATGCCCATAAATGTTTGGACTTTACTTTTTTCTGACAAAATTATAGTGCTTATGTGAAAGATTACTACTATTAAAATAGTGCTTCATGCTGTTATTTTAGAACAGACTTGTGACTTTTTTTACTAAGGTTGTATCTTTTAACTTTGTATGAAGAAGTATTAAACAAATACTTCCAGTTTCATTTCATCTATTATCATACTGCAAATAATGACTGTTTAAATTTGCAAACTCAAATCAATGCATTGAACTTAACCCTTTTGTGGAGTACAGCTGATGAATGAATACTGAATAGCTGAGTTTGTTTGAAGTAGGAACTGCTGATCTTATTTTTAGATGAGTATTTAAATCACTAATTTAGAGCTATCCTTTGATCATTAGATCTGGTTCATGTTGTTGTTTGTTTCTATCTGGTAGATGACCATAAGGACTGTGGAGTGTTGGACATGCAAAAAAAGCTATATAAAATCAAGATATCAAGTATGAAATACATACTTATGCTGTCTGTCTGATCTCTCTAATCCTGGGAAGTCTTTGAAATGGCCTATAACATTTATCAAACATTTGACAACTAGTGTTCCCAAAGAGGCTAAGTTGCTACAACTTTGGTGAAGTTAGCTGGCCAGGTAAAGAAGAAGCAGCAAGCCTCTCTGGGGAAGATGTAGTGGAAGTATCACAGCTTCTACTTTAATTTGTCAACTTTCGGGGTAATTGGTTCATGTAGCTCTTCCCTGTTAGAGCATGAGGTTCCTCTGAAGGTCACGGGGACAATGCTGAAAACCTGACACTATTGCAGGGATAGAGGGTAATGTTTGTAGGAGGCATGTAAGAGGGATGGTCTGGGCTATTTCAGAAAGGGTGTGGGAAGAAAGGGTATGCATCACAAAAACAATGCTGCTTTTTTTTAACCTCACTTCTCTGAGAAACCTGTTCTAAAATGTCAGTCTGTTTTTAGAGGGTGGGTAATGTTTTGTGTATCGTTTGGGTGTATATTCAAGTTACTTGCAGAGTAGTCTTAAATACTTAAAGAAAACATTTTAAGTGTGACAACTCCTGTGTCTTGTTTAGTTTTGAGAACGGCCACCTTTCCTGTTGTTTTGGTCAGGAATTGAAGCTGCGCATACTGAGAGTTTTGCAATTGCTTCAACTTTTGCGCACTCACACAATTAGAAAATTAAAGCAGAGCAAGCATACTTTCCCCCCTTCTCTCATACCCTCACTCAAATTAAATGTATAGGATACCATAGAAACTGCATCATGGTAATAAAGGCTGTTTTAAAAAAATAAAGTTCCTATACTCACATAGTAATAATGAGTATAAATACTAAACCTCGGATCCTTCAAAACCTACCATCTAGGGCTTATGGCATATGGAATCTGTTGAAACAGTTTAAACCCTGAAGTACAGGTAAGGGAATGTGTAGAATTAGGTGACGGAGAAGAGTCTTAAAGATCACAAGTAGAAATCGGGTGCTTTGCCCCTTCATGAGTAAGTACTGCAAATATTTTGTAAAAGCAGTATTTGATGGTGAAATTGGATGCTAGGATTTGCTTGCCCTGCTGTGACAAATGGTCTTTCAACTTTAAATGTTTAGACCAGTACATGGTGCACCAGTCAGTTGTTAAAGCAGCTTGGCCTGGAACAAAAAATGTGCAGCCACATACTTCTTAATGGTTTGATGTATTAATATTTATAAACTTAAATAGGTTGTGAATGAAGATATTTTCTCTGATTAATCTGTGGTTGTGTTTTTTGTTTTTTGTTTGTTTTTTTTTTTGTTTATAAGGTGTGCAAACAGATTTGGCTAGGCCTATTTGATGATAGATCATCAGCAATTCCAGACTTCAGGGATCCACAGAAAGTAAAGGAATTTCTACAGGAAAAATATGAAAAGAAAAGATGGTAAGATAGCTTTACAATTATAAAGATTGCTTCTATGACAAGAAGTGAAGATGGACTGTTATCCTCACATTCTTAAGTGTGCTTTCCTTCTTGTGTGCTTTTTGGACTAAATAGCACAGCTCGATAAAGGAAATAATTTCTGGACTTACTCAGAGGTTCTACAGGAAGCAGAGAAGACAAACTATTTAAAGAAGTTTCTCAATGCATAGTTCGTATTGGTGGAACAGAAATGGCTTAAGGGGCTGTCAACAGCAGCGTAAAGTAAGGGTTTTGCAGACTTTTGTTAGGAGGTGGAAGGCATATAGCTTTTATTTAATAAGTGCTATAAAATATTGATGACTTAAAATTCTAGTCTATTTTTTTAAAAAATCTGGTATATTTAAATAATGGCTCTTTTGCAAACTACTGATAGAATTTGTTGCTGGGTCAGTGGTTAAAATAGCAAAGCTGAGATCTACCAGTACTCACACTTGAGTCTTATGAATGTTGAGCAGAACTTCTCGTGTTAAAGTTGTAAAAACCATTGCTCTCTTTGTAGGTATGTTCCTCCAGAGCAAGCAAAGGTGGTGGCATCAGTCCATGCATCCATATCGGGGTCCTCAGCTAGTAGTACAAGCAGCACACCTGAGGTGAAGCCACTCAAATCTCTCTTGGGAGAAGCTGCACCCACACTGCACTTAAACAAGGGCACACCTAGCCAAGTGAGTAATGACACCACTGAAGAGTGCACAGAACTCTTCAGCAGTACTTTTTTCTCTTAGTGGCACAAGAATTCTTGCAGTAGCAACTGTTACCAAGTAATACGATCACTAATGTCTTATGTATTTTGTTGAAGTATACAGGTGTTTGCAGATCAGGTTCTAAATTAAGCTTGTTTCTATTGACAAAATTGTATTTTTTAATGGTTGTTTTGTGTAAGCAGAATTTTCCAGTGTGATTGATAAGTTTAATTATGACTGTCTTTTGCTTAAATATCTCTGAAGTATGAAGCTAATGTGATATAGGTTCATGTCTGTTTTTTTTAATTTGAAAACAATAAAATGCCTGATACCATTAGCAGTGAATATATGGATGAAAAGCATGCATGTTCATTATAACTTGCTGTGCATTCTGTAAGTGTCTTACCAAGTGGCTTGGCTTTCAGGAGATGTCTGTATGCTGTTATGTAAAGTCAAACAACACTATGTAATAAGATTCTGGAGGAAAGACAGTTTTTGAAAAAGTGTTTTACCTTTAGGATACAGGCAATTCTTGACTGGACCTCTTAAGACTCAAACACTAGAAATTTGCAGCCTTGCTATGAAATTCTTCAATCTTTCTCTTCCCTATACTGAATTCTAAAGATTTTTTTCAGAATGCAGGGAATAACTATTTTACAACTTGTAAAATTAAGTTTTATTGCTTATACTTGTATGATATTTGCAGTTTTAAATACATAATTTTGAAGCTGCTTATATGCTGCTACATTATTCTTTGAGGCCATATTAATCCATGGAAATCTGCTGCAGAATTCATTTAAAAGCCACCATCGTAGCATAAACAGATCATCTTCCTCGTACTATAGGAGGAGGGGCTGTGCTGTATACAGCATCTTAAACTTCAGGAATAAATGGCTTATTTAAAAACATATGCTTAGTCTATCCTAGTATTTTGCAGAAGTCAGTTTGGTAAAATACCAGCTTTTTTGTATTGGCTAATTGAAATGTTGTTTGTAGTCTCCTGTTGTAGTTCGATCTCAAGGACAGCAGCAACAAGAAAAGAAACAATTTGACCTCCTCAGTGACCTTGGCTCAGATATCTTTGCTGCTGCTCCTCCTCAGTCAACTGCTACAGCAAATTTTGCTAATTTTGCACACTTCAACAGTCATACAGGTAAGTATTCTGAGCAGCATATCCCTTTTAAATGTATAAAATGTAGTTTAATTTTTGATGACTTTAGACTAAACTTCATGAGGTATATGTAACTTCTGTCCCTTGAGAATATTGTATTGCTCAAGATTTCCTTTAGATCTTTATAAAGAAAGCTTGAAGACATAACGGCTGATAATCTTGCTTTTTGAAGGGGGAGTTGCTGTAGCTATTTTCTATGGTGTGTATGATTAGACTGTTTCTGCCTGCTACTAGAACTTTAAACTCTTTGGGGGGGAGAGAGAGTGAGAGGATGAGTAACAGAATGTAGGGAGAAGCTGATATTAGACCTTCAATTTTCTTTCTGAAAATTATTAGGAAGAGCATTAATGGAAAGAAAGCAGACTCAGATTTTTAAGGGGGTTCAAATGGATTGACAGCAACTGTCAATTAGTTAAAAGAAACAAAGGCTTCCTCATTTTAAAGAATGACCTCCTCTTTTGTGTGTGTGTCTATTTGAAAACTGAATACTAGTCATGTGGGTAGTATTCTGTAGATTCAGGAAAATAAATGAGCTTTGAGTATATCTATTGACTGAGGCTGGGGGTAGGCCTTGAATTCTTGAATGACTTCAGTAAAATATATTGAGCCCTCAGGGTTTATTTTCAGCCAAAGAACTTGAGCCATAGAGTCTATCTTAAAGAAAAAGTTGATTCTGTGGTCACTGAAGTATGTTGTTGCTAACTTGCGTTGTAATTGTGGGAAAGTACCTTTGCCTGCCTTCTCTGAATGGGCTTTTCATCTAGTTTTTGAGAGAAACTGTGATGCTGCTAAGCTAACAAGAATGAGATATTTCTTGCAAATCAGTCCTGAAATTGTTAAAACCTGAGAAGTGTGATGGAGGGGATTTAAGACACACCTGAGGAGCTGAGCAAAGTATCAAGGCTTTCTCAAAGTTAAAGTTCAAAAAAGTATGTTGTGAAATAATTGGATGAATTCAGTAATACAGAGTAAGAATTATCATTGCAGGGTATTTTGTAAAATCCTTTACATAAGATATCACATTAATCATCTTTTTGGTGGTATATTTAACTGGGAAAACTTGTGCTGACTGGCCAATGTTGTGCAGTCTTACTGAAGAGGCAGCAGATACTTAATCCTTTCTAATAACTTATTCTTTCCAAACTTGTTGCCGAATGATTCTGTATTTATATACACTTAATTACTCTTTGTGGGTTTCAGGAGATGAAAATTCCATTAAAGCAATATTTCAATACCACATTCCAACTCTCGGTAAAATTCCACTGCATCTCTGCTGGGTAATTTTTAAAAGCCTAAAAAGCAATATGAACAGTCCAGAATAAATGTAATCTTACAAAAGAGTCTGTTCATTTCTGCTTGAAATAAGTGCTGAAAATCAAAATTGAGAGGAGTACTCAGCTGTAATGACTAGCTTTCTGTTTCAATAATTGACCGTTGTGGTAATTCCCTTTCTATAAGTTTTAGAACCCAAAACGGTTTCAGGGCTGGTAAATCAGTTTCTAAAAAAAAAAAACCAACCCAAAAATCTAATTCTGAGTATGCAATAGCTGAATGTGTATTGCAGGCTGGTTTATCTGAACGTGTTTTCTTACTTGTTAGATTAAACACTTGTAAGGCTTGTTCTGTGTGCAGTAACCACAGGGTAGTGTTAACTGAAACTAATAATGAAATGTTAGACTCTTCCCTTTGGAATACAAGGAGGGTGAAGCACTCCATCACCTTTGGCAAAAATGAGTTTGAAATGCTTGTTTAAGGAGCTGTATAAACATGTAACTATTGTTAGTAATCACACACTACAGCAGAGGATGGAAGAACTTGCACTGAGTCCAGCATTACTTGCTCAAAGTTTATGGCCCCGTATTCTTGTTTAAAGGCTTGGTTTTAGCTGTCCTTAAAGGGGATGGACATTTCTCTTTTCCTTTACCGACACTACAGTTAATGAAAGAAATCACTGAAGAGCACCAGCAAATTTCAGGTCTTTCAGTATAAGTTACTGTTTCCGGAATTAAGGCATAACTGCGTGCAGCAGCTGATAGGAAAAATATTAACATACTTGTGCTGTCATCTGTAAAGTGTAGATGTAAAGCTTGAAAATTATGCAGGCAGTGCCACTTTTGATACGTTTCTTTTTTCTGAGTTTTCTAATATATTAAACTACCTCAGGACATGGTTGCATGTTGCAGGGGAAGCATGCTGACCTTACATTTACTGTCTGTATTTCATTTACAAAGTTCCATAACTTCTGCAAAATGATGAGATTTTGAAGGTGATGGTAGATAACTGTTCTCTGTAGTTTACAGACTGGTAATAGGGACAAAAAACCCAAAACATGTTGGCATGTAAACGTTCTATAAACTAATGTAATGTAAGACCTGCATAAAAGATTTTAAAAAAGCGTAGTGACACAGCACAACTCTGTCAAGGGTAACAAGGGAGAAGAGTCTTTACCCAGAAGAAATAAAATAGTATGACATATTTATTGTCTTCTAGAGAATTATTTTCAATTTTGTAAATGAATGTATGCGGACTGTATTTTTGGGTTGGCAATGTTTCGTGTTTTTATTCCACACTAGGTAGTGCAAACCTCACAGAAGAAACTATGCAAAGATTGTAGGGGCAGCTTGCATTGCCATGGCTGGTGCTGTCATATTTGAGCTAGCGTTAGCCCTCTAGCCTTTGTACTGCCCCATTGATCTGCAGCCGCAACAGTGGTTGTAAATCTGTACCAATATACAGTGTACTGCACTTCCTTAACTTACTGTTGTTCTTGGGTTTCTGCGTGGAGAAATGAATTGTGGAATTGCTAATCTGCGTATTGTTCAGGTATGGGAAAGTACAAGTCTTTACCTTTTGTGCCACTTTTACAAAGGTTTAAACTTTACCACATAAAATAAAGCAAGATTAACATCTGAATACTCTGCAGAAGAGTCTTTATAGCTCTACTGTTTTAACATGGGCCTGCTTGCAAATCATACTTTCTGTGTCAGCTGATGCAATAAAATTAAGTGGCCTGTAATATAATATGTTACAGTTTAATCTAGACCTAAAAAATACTTCATTTAAGGTTCTTAACATAGTATTCTGTTTGTGTGAGTGGTTAAAATGAAAAATTTTGTTACAATTCTAGGAGTGACATTTATGTGCTTATTCCTATTTGGTCAACTAAACATCACTCTCCAAGTAGCCCCTATCCAATCGATGCATCAGGATGTAAGCATCACTTATCATTTTAAAGCAAGATGCAATAGAATTCCTAATCTATTACTCTTAAAAAGCTACTGGTTTAAAACCAAAACAAATGAACAAAAAAAAAAAGTGGAATTTGGGAGTTGAAGTCTATAGAATGCTGTTTGAACTGATACAGATGGTATAGTAATAGAAACTATTTTTCCTCAGTCTTTGTTTTTCTTCTTGCATACTTTAAAGGTGAAAACTTTAAAATTTTAGGATGTAACTTTCCCAAGACCTTGTTTTCTCATTGATTTTTTTTTTTTTTTTCCCCTTCTTGCTTGTTGACTCTAATGCTGTGGTGGGTTGACCTTGGGTGGCTGACAGTTGTCCACCGAGCTGCTCTCTCACTCCCCATCCTCAGGCAGGATGGGGGAAAAGATCATGAAAAATCTTGTGAGTCAATATAAGGACAGGGAGATCACTCACAAGTTACCATCATGGGTAAAACACTCAGCTGTTTTAATCAGGGAAGATTAGCTTAATTTACTGACAGATAATTATAGAGTAGGATAGTGAAAAATAAAAACAAAACTAAAACCACCTTCACCCCTTCTTTCCAGGCTCAATTTCTTTCCTGACTCTTCTACTTCCTCCCCCTGAGCAGTGCAGGGGGATGGGGAATGTGGGTTGCAGTTGGTTCATAACACTTCATGTCTGCCATTCCTTCCTCCTCATGCAGTTCCCCTGCTCCATTGTGGGGTCCCTCCCCACAATGGGATACAGTTCTTCAGACTTCAACGTGGGCTGTTCTTGTGGGCTACAGTTCAAGAACTGTTACAGCATGGGCCCTTTCCATGGGTTACAGTCCTTCAGGCATGGACTGCTCCAGCATGGGCCCCCCCAGAGTTGCAGCTCCTGCCAGAGAACCTTCTGCAGCATGGGCTCCTCACCGCTGGCCAAAGCCTCCTGCCAGGAGCCTGCTCCCCAGCATGGGTTTTCTACAGGCTCTAGCTTCCTTCAGGGCATCACTACCTGCTCTGGTGTGGGGTCCTCCATAGGTTGCAGTGTGGATATCTGTTCCACCGTGGTCCTCCACGGGCTGCAGGGGACAATCATCTTCTTCACCATGGTCTTCTCCATGGGCTGCAGGGGAATCTCTGCTCCAGTGCCTGGAGCACCTTCTCCCCCTCCCTCTTCACTGACCTTCACAGGGTTGTTTCTCACATTTTTCTCCCTCCTCTCTCTCACAGTTGCTGCGCAGTGTTTTTTACCCTTTCTTAAATATGTTACCACAGAGGTGCCACCAGCATTGCAGGTGGGCTCAGCCTTGGGCAGCAGCAGGTCTGTTTTGGACCCAGCTAAAACTGGTTGTCAGAAATGGCGACAGCTTCTGATCTCTTCTCACAGGGGCCACCCTGCAGCCCCCAGCTACCAAAACAAGGCCACAGAAACCCAATATGCATGCACGCTTCCAATAAAAAGTGGTATCAAGTAGAGCCAAGTCTCACCCTCTGTCCCAGCATCCCTGTGAAGGGAAATACTTGTGCTTTCGGGTATATTATCGGCATTATGGAATGCAATAGTTTGTATAAAAATGTCCTTTTAGTTTCTAAATCTGTCATACCAATGCTTTCTTAATTTTACGAAGTGAAATAGTGCAACTTTTTATTAGCATTATCTGGCTATTAAGTAACAGTACTTAAACAATCATATAACTTTTTTTTTTATATACTTAACCTGCAAAATCCCCCCCAGAATAAACAAATCCTGACCCAAAAATATAACCTGTTGCATCTGTTATTCTAGAAGGTGTTTTGTGGGCTTTCTTTAGATAGTAACTCAAGTTACTTATATAGACAAGTTTGTTTTCCATTTGATTAAAAACACTTTTTTCCCTTACTTATTGCTTGTAACAGTGTGTAAGACTTCCTGTGGAGTTTATCAGTTAAGCACGTGATTCCTGTTGAATTTATAGATGCTTGAATGTCCAGCTCTGAAATTAGATGGTGTTAACTTTTATTTTCTTCTGTAGTATGGCACAAAAGGGAGGTGAAAACTGAAATTCTATTTGAAATTTCCTTGGATTTTATTTTGTGGATACACTCTGAATACTCTCTTCTTGAGATTGGTATTGATTTTCTGTATTTCTGTACTGTTTTAGTTTTAAAAAAACCTGAATTTTCCAGTGAAACGAATTTATAAACCTAGCCAAAACAATTCAAGTGGTGCCAAACTAAATTCAGCCAAGGGAGAAGCACTTTGTATATGAGGAATTCAAATTGTCAGTATGTTACAAGAATGCTTTTCTAATTTTTATTCCCAGATAAATGTTCAGTTTTTCCACAAATTCTAGTTTTGGAAGCTAGCACTTAGAATGATACCTGGGTTTGGGTTCTACATGTATACATCTGCTATTCTGTATTTTTTGGCTTTTTTTCCTTGACCAGCCACCACCGCAAACACTCTAGGGTTAAACTGAACTGGACTTTATCAGGTCATGCAGTTGTGAGTAGTAGCATGTGTGAGGAGGAGAGAAGTAGCATTAACTGGTACAGCTCCGTGAAGGTGATTCATGAAAGCTTGTTCAAAGACAACTGTCAGTTCAGTTGTAGAATATCATGTATAATTTTTTAATGTAAAAAGAAATTACAAGGTAGGATATAACCCGTGAAGGCTGTCATGACCATGAATTCAGTTAATACATCTGTTCTTGTATTTATTTCCCATATCCATTAACATGTTTTGTTCCTTTGCAATTTACAGCGCAGAACTCTGCAAATGCAGGTTTTGCAAACTTTGATGCATTTGGACAGTCTAGTGGCTCGAGTAATTTTGGAGGTTTCCCCACAGCAAGTCAGTCTCCTTTTCAGCCCCAAAATACAGGTAGAACTCCTAGCACTTTTGATAAATACTGAATTGAAATAATCCTTACCTTTATGTTGGAAGGTACTTGAGTTTATTTCTTGCATCTGCCTGCTTTAATGCAATCAAGCCATCTGAAGCTCTGGGGAAACTCAAAATGAATTCCTTCTGTTTGGTGTTAATTTTTTTTTTTCCCCCTAATGCTACTCAGAAGTCTGATTTATGGCACTACGTGTTTGTTAGCTCTACACCTGAAAGAACTATGAAAAGAGTAAACCATACTGCTTTTGATAAATACTGGATTGACTCTTTATCTTGTGAGAGAAGTGTGTCAGTAGACCCAAAAGCACATCATGGTACCAAGAAGTGTGTGTCTATGTGTATGTGTGACGTATACACACACTTCAATATGTTTGACTTCATGTGTAGAGCCTATTGCTAAGATTTATTTTGCTTTCCTTTAATTTGATCATGCTTTAGAACTTCTGCTTGAGCTTACACTTGCTGTTTGTCTAGATCTCTGGCTGACTGACTTTCTTTTCCTTTTTTTTTTTCTTTTGAGTGTCGTGTCGTTTTAAACTTTTTTTCAAATTTTCTTTCTCCCTTCTTATGTTAACTTTAACCCACACACAATTTCTGGCTGTCCAGCGTTCAGAACGCTTTCATCTAGCTGCAGTTTTGGTGAATTTACTTCAGCTTTTCCTCTCCAGGCTGTACACAGTAAGTTCCACACAGTGGAAAACTCAGCTTGCTTCATGTTATGCCATTGTAGTATAGCATTTTCATTCCTGCTGTTGCATATGTTTTCACTTGATTATGCTATTAGAAAGTTGTGTGTTCTGTAGTATGAGTGGAATCCTCAACCAACTGTTACAAAATGGGATACACTTAATGGAACAACTCATTTAAATTCAAGTACGTGGCCTGCCTAGATTAAATTGTCTGGACACTGAAGAGATGGAAGTTCATGGTTTCATCTTTGAACTGAAGTTCGGTTGTGTGGATCTAAGTCAGAATTTTAAAACTGATTTATGTATCTCTGACATCAGTGAAGACTTGGTATGAAAAGAGCTGTGTTGTGTCTTCCCCCTCACCTCTTTCCTGACTGGATGTAGTCTAACAAATCTGAGAACAGAGAAACAAACTATCTCTCTAAACCTTGGCATGGAATCATACTGCTTCTGGAATTCTAGGCGCTGTTTTTTGCTTAGAACAATGACTGACACTGAAATGGTTAAATATTGTACCATTAAGTAAATGCAAACAGCAGCTATTCATTAGACACGTATGACAGGAAAATGAGGCTTCTGTATTTTGAATATTAAAGATTCAGACAAATACTTATTTTTCTAGCAAAATATTGTTGAAATTACTTTAACATCTAATAAATAGCATAAAGTTTTATAAAATCAAATTATGATTGTGATTTAAGCTGGTGAAGCTTGGGGGGGGTTTGTCCCTGTTCTGCAGACTGAAAAATATTTTAAAAATATATTTTTTCTGATGACACAATATAACTTTGAAGGAAATAGGAAAGGGTCTTAAACATGTGCTGGGGGAACATGTTGCCTCATGTAACCACAAAAAGGTGGGATCATTGTGCCATCAGTTACAGTTGGAGAGACTTTCTCTAGCTTTTGAGTGTTGACCATGTTTAATTTACTTTGTTGCAGGTGGAAGCGCTGGATCAGTGAATGCTAACTTTGCCCACTTTGATAACTTCCCCAAATCCTCCAGTGCTGATTTTGGAGCCTTCAATGCTTCTCAGAGCAACGCAACAGCAACTGCAGCCAGTAAAGCTGCAGTGAATAAACCGAATCTCCAGTCAGCTGACAAATATGCAGCTCTTGCTAATTTAGATAACATCTTCAGCGCAGGGCAAGGTATTAAACTTTATTCTTTGACATGCTTATTCTTCATGTGTAACTTGCCACAAGGATGGCTGTGCACGTCAAAATAGTAACTGTATTTCAAAATGTCCTATTCTTTAAGTTCCCAGTAGAATTTCACATCAGTGAAACCTCAATGTGTAAGACGTAGGTTTTAAGACTAACATCACTCCAAAAGGATGTCATCAGAAGACTACTTTTTGGGAACCTACTTGCTGTCAAGATTAATAACTCTAAGTGGAAATATCTAAATAATTATTACTGCAATGATGAAAAAATATAAATGTATATTTTATATTTGTGCTAAAACCTATAGTGAAGGCTCTTGAATGGAGAACTACAGTTGTTGCAGAGAGCTGCCAGAGTAGGTTTCCTACTTCTCGGCCACAAAAAGATTTGGCTTTAGTTTTTTTATAAACTACTAGCAGTGATACTTGGATTTAGTTGATTTTAAGTTAAGGAGAAAAAACTAGTTATTCTGTAACTTTCTTTTCTGTATAAAAATTTGCATTGGTTTGTAACTTAGAGCTTTATTCTGAAATGGATAATTTGCGGGTATGTGTTTTGTTAAATTTTCTAGTTGAAAATGATGGAAGTATTGAGTCCAGGGAAACCAGGAGCTGCAGAATATCTATAGAAGCATGACACTTTGCTAATAGCTAATAGCTTGTAAGACATTTATTATTTTTTTCCTGTATGCCTTAGTGCGTATGTAACTTTCAAATCTGAAACTTAAACTGTCCGCGAACGTTAGTTTAGTTCTCAACAGCAGGGCAGAAAGTGAAACCATCTTAATCACTTCTAATCTGGTTTCTTTCTTTCTAGGTGGTAGTGAGCAAGGAAGTGGCTTCAGTACAGTAGTGTCAGCATCAGCAGGTCCTGCATTGTCAGCCCCAAATCAGTCAAGTGCGTCTTCAGACAAGTATGCGGCTCTAGCAGAATTAGACAGCGTGTTCAGCTCCACAGCAACCTCTAGTAACGCATATACTTCCACCAGTAATGTTAGCAGGTACTTTGTTAGAAGTAGCTGACTTTCTACATTGACTTCAGCAATATGCAGAAAAGTAGCTCAAAGTTGTTTCTCAGTTATGGTTTTCTTTCTTATCTAACTGGGGAAATGTTGAATGAGTTTAGAGGTACTACTGAAACTGCATCCTTTGTTTTAAATAATAGCAGTACTGCCTGTTAAATATTACAAGATAAAATTAAGAATACCTTCTGTCAGCAGAATGTTCTCTGCACCTGCCTAGTCATTATATGCTAAACCTGTTAGATGGTAACACTTTCCTGTACAGAATATTTGCATGCATACTGAAAATCATAGCATCGTCCCTGGCAAAAAAAAAATTATTCAGATATTTGTAATGTAAATGGTGCCAACCACTTCTTTTTTAGATCATTGAAGTAATAAATACCAAATGCCTGTTATAGCTCTGCTTGGTATTGCAAGTGCCCCTAAAGCTTCTGCTTTCCAACCTCTATGCTGATGGCCTCTGTTCAATATTTTTTCTCCTGCTGTTGGTGGAGGGGACTTTTCATTGCTCAGCACTAGTTATAGTCTCTGACCCTGGCGTCAGGGACTCAGTTCCTGGCATCAGTGAATTATATTGCGGTTTGCAAACTGCACGTAAGAATTCTTTTTCTAGTCTTTTACATGCCAACGATAATTTTAAGTTGTATTTAATTGTTAAACAAGCAATTCTGACTTCACTGAATGTATGAATTATTTTCAGCAATGCTTTTGGGACAGTACCCGTGGCTGCTACTGCACAGACACAGCCTGCATCTTCGAGTGTGCCTGCTCCATTTGGAGGTATATGACTGTTACTAACACCTTTTGTGGACTGTAAGCAAACATCTTACTAATTTTTAGTTGATAGTGCTATACTTTGACACTAGTGATGTTGAAGCTACTAAAGGATGCCAAAAAAAGTACTACTGTTGTGATGCATTTCAAATTAAGCATTTTATTATAAATTTCTAAATTTTAATCTTATTTTGGATATTTATGTATCTGTATAAAAGCTATATAAACTTAT
Source organism: Larus michahellis (assembly GCF_964199755.1). Lineage (NCBI taxonomy): Eukaryota > Metazoa > Chordata > Aves > Charadriiformes > Laridae > Larus > Larus michahellis. The sequence goes on from NC_133901.1 coordinate 23,459,426, forward strand.
TGTGTGTCAGACTGGCTATTTTTAAAAGACTTTATTAAATAAGATGTTTTTAATCTTTCAGCAACACCTTCCACAAATCCATTTGTAGCTGCCCCTGTTGCCCCAGTGGCACCTTCAACAAATCCATTCCAGACCAATAGCCGAGGAGCAACAGGTTAGGAAAAAAACCCTGAGCATTTGAGAAACTTGCTTTAAAGACTTGCATTGATTCTTTTTTTCATAATGTGTAATTGGTTCCTTAAAGATTTTCTGTATTATCTGTCTCTAGTCTTATTTGACATGTTGTGTGTTCGGTCAACGTAGAGTACAATATTTATGAATAGTTTGCAGAAATCAACTTTAAAGTTTTTTGGGGGGGATAAGTGATGCTTTTTGTTGGGCTGAGGACGTTAGTTTCCTGTTTCTGGCCCAATCCTAGGGTTTCAAATAGTGGCTATGAAAAAGTCAATGATCTGTTTAAGATATTCTGGTACTACCTGAGCTATTTGTAGTCTGTGTGTTACCAGTTGGGTACCTTCCAAGACTATAACCTTGGCTTTTAAGCGTGCTTCATCGCATGTTGCCCTGAAATCAGGGATCTTGAAAGCCCTGCTGCTAAGCTGGTATGCTTGATTGTGGGGTTTTTTTTTTCTTTCTTTATTTTGAAGTCCTGAAAGCCCTCAAACACAAAAAGCTGGGGCTAGAACCAGGAAAGACAAGGCTCTTGGGCTGTTAGCCCCTCACCCATCCACTTATTCAGTACATTGGTGGTGTCCTTTATTTTCCTCTTCTGTAACAGTAAAGTATGTGTTTAAATATAATCTTTACACTCATTATTTACATTAATTTTTTGGGGGAGGATTCTATAGAACATAGTTCCATAGACAAGAACTTAATCACTTCTTAAAAAAGCCAACCTTTACTTTTCTTTAAAACACTGAACTTGGGTTTAGATGACTGTTATATTATGCTAATTTTCCTCTCCAAAGGCACTGCTAAATTTTTGCACTCTTATCTATTAATTCGACTTCCACAGACTTAAATCTCCTGATGTATGCATTTTAACATTGAGTTGTACTTTGCTCTAAGTTTTAGGTAGATCTAATTAAACTGATCAGGCCGAGTTAAAAATGTATTGATCAAATTCATGTCCTCTGCTAAGATGAATTCTGTTTTCAGTCCCCTTTGAGATGTTATGCAGTTAAGCTTATTCAGCTATTTAATGTCCAAAATACCTTTTTCCTTATTTTAATCTCATTCTTAATTGTGCTATTTTGGATCATCGTTAAGAACTTGTAGCCTCTTTAGATAAATTTTTTTGAATATGGCAACTCTGTCCTTCCACCTTCTAAACTGCTATCCTTGGCTTGCAGAGGTTCTAACTCTTTGGCAGCTATACTGATGTTATGTGCTAGGTAACAGAGATAATGACTATAAGTAAAGATAATATTCTACCCATTTCAGTGTAAGGTGTAAACTCGTAGCTTGTTCTTTTATGCTAAGCTTTCTTTCTGCATGAACTTTGTTATTGATTACACAGGAGATCTGTTTTGTAGCATTGATTTCTAATGGTTTTCTTATCTTAATCTATTGCTGGTCATGCTGTGGACAAATCATTTGGTAGATGTACCTATGTATACTTTTGTATATATAAATATGTAAGTAAGAAGTGACTTTCAAGAGTGTATAAATGATTTGACGTTGTCTGGTCTCTTTGTGGCTTCCATAAGGCCTCTCGGGAGCAATGCACTCTCACATATTTCCTCAGGCTCATTTTGGTAGGTGGCCACATTTGGTATCAAGTTTCTTGTGGCTAATTGTTCTTGCTTGTAAAAGCTTATTGATAGCTATCTGGTTCTCTGCACGTAGACTTTCAGAAGACTTTCTGTGTTTTAAAATGGAGTGGGTGTGGGCAAAGGGAAAGAAGAGCATACACAGGCAACCTATTAAGCAACTAAAACAAAACCATTATTGACATCCTCCATGGTCACAATACAATGCTAACAAGTGACTCCTGAAGTTTCTGCCAACGGTAGCTTGATGCCTTTTGGGATATCCCAAGTCACTGCTCATTTTGTTGTGCTGCTGTTTGCTGTTTTAGCAAGTTTCCCTGTTGAATAGCTTCTCTGCTATTTGTAACTTGAGAAGAATGCTAGTATGTTAGTTCTGCGCGTACTTTGTCAGCATTTTATGTATGTATAAAGTCTTGCCCTCGAATACTTTTGGGGTAACTTTTTTCAACTCTTAATCAAGCTATATTCATTAAATATATTAAATTTTTTAAACAGCTGAGCTTGCATAAAATCTATCTTGTAACATTTCAAAAGAAAAGTGCTGTCTAATATTTAACTAGAATTAAATGCTTGGTGTCTGTATTTGTACCAAAAAAACTTCTATTCGCTTGTCCTTCCAAGAATAACTCCCAAAAGACTGAATAATGGTTTTGTTATTACATTTTTGCACTTGATGTGCTGTATATTTAAAGGTGTGTGGAGAAGCATATGAGCTCAGTGTTCTTTATTTGAAATGTTCAGCAGAGAATCAGATGAAGTTTTGGGTTTTTTTTTTCGTTTTAAGTCCTACCTCAACAGCAAAAGCGTTTGCAATAGGAACTCTGTGTGCAAATAATGTGCATGGTGAAAGTTTCCTTTAAAGTGACATTAAGGATGGGATGAAGAGAGAGGGGATGCATGTATCCCTTATGATTTTTTTTTTTTTACTTCCTGTAATGCAGCTTAAAGTAGGAAGATCCTTCCATGCTTTTCTCAGAAGGAGAAAAACAGAGGGGCTTATGCTGCCTGAAAGTGCTTGCTTCTGATATGTACAGCCTTTTACCAGAAAAACTCTGGGGGAAGTATATGATAACATAGAAAATGTGTAAAAAAAAAAAAAAAAAAAAAAAAAAAAAAAAAAAAAAATTTTCCTTTTCAGAAAGTATATCTGAATGTGCTGGATCTAATAAATTTTAAATTACTCCATTCATTTTTTAAAGCGCAAAAGTAAATTATGCATTTAGTTGGTGGTGATCCGAGCTAACAAATTGGTTCAGTGGCTGTAAAAGTTGAACCTAACTTTTGTATGGTCACTGAGGCATTAGGAGACTTTTCTTAACATGGCATTATAGTAATTGGTCTCATGAAAAAAGTGATTTCTTACAAATAATTGAATGTTATTTTTTGCTTGCCAGCAGCAACATTTGGTACTGCATCCGTGAGCATGCCTGCAGGATTTGGAACTCCTGCCTCCTACAGTCTTCCTACTAGTTTTAGTGGCAACTTCCAGCAGCCCACGTTCCCAACCCAGGCAGCTTTCCCGCAACAGACTGCTTTTGCTCAGCAGCCAAATGGTAGGTCTATATGTTTTTAGATGATGTTGGTTAAATCAGAAACGTGGAGAAAATGATCTGTCTGTAAGTTTGCAATAATGGGTGTGTATTTATTTCTATATGAACTTGATAATAATATTGATGAGTGGTTCCCACACTCTGTCTGGGCTCTGTAGTTGAACTTTTCTGACTTGTTTGTATGCCATGACACAGCTGAAACTTTACTATAAACTGATACTAAAATTATAAGTATTCCCAGTCTTAAAGTGTTTTTTTGCATGAAGGATTGTTTTGTCTTCATTTTTGGAGTGCCTGCAGCCACTTAGAACACTTTCTCTAACTTCATAGAACACAGGCAAGAAAAAATTGGAAAGTACTTTGTCCCTAAATTTAAATGATAAAACAACATTGAGAAAAGTGCACATGTGGAAACTGGAAATTGTTTTGTTCCAAACTGTTGAAAATAAAACTAACAAAAAGCTAGCTGCTTTGTTTTTTTACGCTTACATGCCTGGTAGTGTTTTAAGTAGGATCAGTCCTCCTGATTGTGCAGTCCAGGCTTCCACTTATTTTTATGTGGGAGCTGCAGTAAAGAACTCTTTGAAGATTGGTTACTAGTATTAATATTTTTCACTTATCTTTCCAAGGAGCAGGTTTTGCTGCATTTGGACAGGCAAAGCCTGTAGTAACTCCTTTTGGACAAGTTGCAGCTGTTGGAGTATCTAGTAACCCTTTTATGGTAAGTGAGTTGTTGCATGGTATTAACTTCTCTGTGTCTGAAGCGTCATGATCTCTAACAGTTTAGAGACACACAGATTTTTATTTTTTTTGCTTCAAATAAGGGAAGGCAGCACGTGACTTTCCTAAATGCAGTTCATTGTTACGATGGCATGGCATTTGTAAGGCTGTTCAAATGAAAACAGAGGTACTTGTATACCGTGCTCTTACAGTAGCCTAATTTTGGAGAAGCACCAAAAAAAGAAGACTGCAACATAAACAAGAAATATTTCCTAATAGGTTGTTTTCTTTTTTATATAGCCTGCACTTATGACTTCTACAATATGGAAAAAAAAAATCTTAAAGATTTGTCTTATTTTTCTTCTTTCGTTTTCCCCCAGGCTGGTGCACCAACAGGACAATTTCCAACAGGAAGCTCATCAACCAATCCTTTCTTATAGCCTTATAGACACTTTACCCAAAAGAACTCTTATGTGGTCACATAACATCTCTGCGCCTCTTGCACTGTTGTCTTGTTTCACTGATATTAGCTTTAAACACAAAAGAAGTCTTTAAGAAGTAAAAATAAAAGCCTGCATTGTGTACCTTTAAAAAAAAATTTAAAAAAATAAATACACAAAAAACAAGAAAACCAATCCCCCACCAGGTAATAACGTGCAAAACAGAGGGCTGTGGTAACATCCTTGAACCTGTGAACTGGCAGGTAAAAAGTAGCGGTATCATGTATATTAAAATTGGCTAATAAGTTATTGCAGATACCACATTCATTATGCTGCAGTACTGTACATATTTTTCTTAGAAAATAGCTATTTGTGCATATCAGTATTTGTAACTTTAACACATTGTTATGTGAAAAATGTTACTGGGAAATAGATCAGCCACTTTAAGGTGCTGTCGTATCTCTTGGAATGGATGAGCTACATCATTTTAACCATTGGTATTGGAAGTCATGAAGTTAAATTGAAGGTTTGTTCATTTCTCAAAATGTTTTCCTTTCCTAAGAGCTCTTCTATTTATACATGCCTAAATCTCTAATGTTAGAGGGATACCTGTCTGCATAATAAAGCTGATCATGTTTTGCTACAGTTTGCAGGTGAAAAAAAATAAATATTAGAAAAAACAACTGTGTGGCATTATTTCTGTGCAGTAACACTTTATTGGGCTGAAATGTACATATTTTGAGTCTGATACACAGATGAGTTATCAAAAGCAATACACTTAAAGGTGAGTTAAGCTTAAAATTTTTGCATGCCTCACTTGAATATGTTTCTTTATGTCTTTGTGACAAAGCTTGCTGTTCTAGCCCGAGGGAAGTGACCTATCGAACAGGAAAATGCTAAGTGAGCTTGGATTAGTTTGACAGCATGGCTGTGAATCGAAGGACACTGGAAGCACTGAGGAGGGTAGTTACTTCAGAAATGGTTACCTGCAAAAGACTCGTAATTATGGGTAGCTAACGACAGCCTTTGAACAAGACTTAGTTGTGGTAAGAACAGTGTGTGTAATAGCAGGCTACGGTACCACAGATGTAATGGCACTCTTTTTATTAAAAATTGATATATAGTAGTAAGACCTCCTGTGGAATATTAAATTCATTGATTATTTTTTTAATTTACTGGAATGTTTCCTGCCATACTAGAATGGAATTTGTAGGGGGTGGAAACGTCCAGCTTATGTAGTCTGTAATAGTAAGAAGGTTTAAGAAAAAATACAACTCTGTGTCAAAGTAGTTGGTGATGGTGTTGTAAACACAGACATAACTTGGCTTAAGTTCAAGTGTAATACTGGAACTAAGCAAATAATGTAAATATATCGTGAATACATAAACTGCAAGCTTAAAAAAAGGTTTCTGACCGGCCAGAGAGTAAAATTCTAACAGCTTTCAAGATAACAGGAATAAATAAGATCAGATTTTTTTTTTTGAGAAAAGGATGTGCAAGCCCACAAGTGTGAAAATACTTGAAGGTTAAGACATTTTACTTGTAACTGACAGCCTGAATGTTAGATCTCCTTATTTCTAGGGGAGCTGAAAGACTTGACCACTGCTTGTAAAAACACTCTTATGCCAGTGCTTTTGACTGCCTATTGGGGGGTAGTAATTTCTGTATCTTAGCATTTTATTTTTAATTTTTTTTTTAAGATTTGGAGATCCCAAAGCAGCAAACAGGCAGCTTACACAACAAGCTGCTTATAGCAGCATTCCGCACTTAAATGTCTGGTTTTGTCCTGTTGGCATATTTAAAGTTAAAACAGACTTGACGTCTGTCTCTTCCTTCTGATGAGGACTGCTGGATAGAGTATGGCATATAGTTTAATTTCCAAGACTCCGGGAAATTCACTAACTGAATCCTGAGCAATTGAAGGTTTTCAGGATGTTGGTGATGCCCTTGCTTTCACCACTGTTTTTTAGCATAGTATAAATAACTGTAGTTCTTCTCTATTGTTGACCTTAGCTATTTTGGGATAGTAACACAAATGCTGTAGATAGTGGGGGAACTGCAGGGGTTCAGAAGGACTTGTGGAACACTTACATATGCTTATTGCAGGGAACTGGACCAAATCAACCAAACATCTCATCAAGGAGATGAAGAGCCTTGTGGAAGGGGAAAAATCCTGTTCTCTCTTCACCTAAATTGATGTAAATTAAGCTTTGGGCAAGGGCTAATGAGATCAGCATCTACCGAAATTGTTGTTCTGATCCAAAAGAAGCTGATTACTGCTAAGAGATACATAAATGAATTTCAGTATGCAAAGCATGTAGTTTTAGATTATGCTGCAGAAATAATGGAATACCTTATTTTTCATAACTAGCTTGAATGCAGATAAAAAGTTGACAACTTTTACTACATAGGGCCACATCTGTTTAGTGTATGTTTACTAATTTTAAGTTTGTCAGACTCCAGACAAGTAGCTGAAGATCTCATATTGTTTTGTGTCTCCTTTATATTGAGCAGAAACTGACGCTGTGCCTGTTTTGTTGATTAGATTTTTTAAAATAGCTATATTTACAAAATGAATTCTTCACCCATGATTACAAATGTTTTGTCTTGGAAATCTTTGCAGTTGTTCATGTAATTGCTCATGCAACTAGCATAGCTGCCAAAAAGCTATGCTTCCAATAGCTTGTCAGTAGCCTCTTCTGCTTTAACATTAAAGCACTTCACTTGGTAAATTTAGCCTGCTTATACAGAAATTAATTTGGAGACCTTCTAGACCTTTTACTCCTAATATGTCAGCTCTTATGTGTATAAGAAGATGGTGTAAGAGACATCCTGAGTTCTACAAGGCAGACGTGATGCCCACTTTCTGCAGTTCAAAGTTATTTAATGGCTGCAAACTCCCAAGCACTGTGTTGAAACGAATGCTGAGGTAAGAAATTAATTTGAAAAGGGTGGAATTTAGTTGGAATTCCTGAAAGAGAACCATAAATATGATGCAAGTATTCTTCTGTCTTGAAGGGAAAACTTACTGGGGCATAAAGGCAAGCTCAAGCAGCTTTTAAAAGTATGCTTTTAAAAGAATTAGTAATTTTTACTTTCTTGTGAGCTGAATTAGGGAACCAACCATTGGTTACTTCCGACTCTTGGCAAATATGTAAGTTGTGGTAAAGGGAACACAATGCAATCTGCTGCTGTCTAATACAGTTTACTCCAAAGTAGACATTATTGAACACAATTGAAAGAACATTCCCTAATTAGCTTTAGTTATATCTAAACTTTAAGTGGTGTTATTTAAATAAGTATGCCTTGTATAGAAATTGAAGTGTCTCCCCATGGCTTAGAAATAAGAAGTGAGTTTAGGAGGCTTTTCTGCAACCAAAGGTTAAGTGTGCGTGGGTCATGGCAGTTGTCAGACATAATTAATGCATAGGCTTATCAAGCCAGACGCTCAAAGGGAAGGCGAGTCTGTTGTATTAGTACACCTTGAATGAATTTGTGGTAAAGCTGTCACTGCATCGGTAGCAGTTTATCTGTTTATGATGACATGTTTTCCTTACAGTCGTAACTTCAGATTTCTGAGGAGTGCCTTGTCTGTCTGGAATCTGAAATGACTGCATTTGGCCATTTGTAAATTGAAGTGGCAGAATTGCTATGCTGTAGAGCATCGTAGTAATCCACCTTTGAACATTCAGAAGTAGTGTCTTTTGGAAAAAAAAGTTTACTGTTATTTGTTAACTTGCTTTAAAAATGCATGTCACAACTTCCAGCTGAAGTTTTCAAAAGCTTTCTGTGACAAACTTTCCAACAGGTCACCCTGCTGCTCTGGAGCAAGGGCTTCTTTAGATTCCTTAGCAACCTTTGAAGGTTGTACACCTACAACTACATTGCCATTAATTGAAATACTCAGTAGAAGTGAAAGCTCAAACGTGTTCTATTATGAGGTTCCATTGTGAGGTTCAGACATCTGTATGCCGTTGCTTGTGCTTATTGAGCATTAATAGAAGTTTTGGTGTCAGATCATTAAATCTGAGTTGTGTTCAAAAGATTGTTTGGTATTAGATCTACCGGTGAAGAAAACAGGCAAAATGCATCATCCTGTTGGCAAAGCTCTTTATGCTGTAGGCTTGTGAATGGCCTGTTTCACCATTGACCAGTCTTGCTTGATTGAGCATTATGTTTTTCCTAATTAATTGTTCAGATGATGCAGCCTTCTGCACTGTTGCTTGCAGCCATTCTTTTTGTCTCCTTTGTCAATGATCAGTGCTTTCATCAACAACACTGTTATTTCTGCGTTTGGTGGAGATAAAGGTGTATACACTTCTGATGAGGAAAATTCCAGCTATGAACGCGAAGTAGCAGCCATAAATGAGGAACTGGGAAATGGAGGTGGGGAAGAAAGAGAAGGGAGAGTCAAAAACTGCTTTTGCTGTTAGGTAATAACTTAAGGGGTGTCCCTCCACTGCCGCCTTCCCTTTCCTGTCACCCATGCCCCAAAATAATCCCATCTTGAAAGGATTCAGGAAGTCTGCCTGCCTGACTTCACGCTGTAGGAAGTCTGTGGTTGTAAAAGGAGGGGAAGAGAATACTGTTACCTGTGTCCTCTTTCCACCTCAATAAAGGAGGAGGACAGCCGCCCTGCACTTCTTGGCTCTTCTCCGAAAAGATGAAAGCTAGAGATTTGGACCTCATTTAGTGTGTAAGTTTAAACTTGAAATGGGGAATCATGAGATAATTTAATTTTCAGAGTTACAGTAACTTAAAGATGCACCCAATGAAAATATGTAACTTAGAATTACCCTAGTAATAGACCCACAGATTGCTTTTCAGCTTGCTTCCTGCTTCTGTTTATGGTATTTTGACAATAAACTTGTTAATAGGAAGCCTTTAAATAAAAAAAATCCTGAGTAATAAGTAGTTGTCTTTCCCTTATGCTCTATGATAATATTCTTAAAATTATCGTAGAAATGCAAAAATTGGCAGGACTAGAGGACAAGTGGGTTGTAGTAGCTACTGCCAGTTCACTTTACATCAACCTCTTTTTCACGTGAGTAACTGTCCTAAGCTAGCCCATTACCTAATATCTTCCCAAAGGCTAATCTTGGAGTAGAACCCTCTTCTGGAGGAGAGTGGGGGAAATGAGAGCAGCGTGAGTAATGTAGTTTACCTGGGTGCTGATATCTAATCCCAGACCTTTTGAATCTACTACCACAATAGTTAAAATTGTCTGAATCACCAGTGCAACAAAGTTGTTGAAGCCAAACATCAAAGCATAACGCTCCATGCTTAGATTGACGGCAATCTGAAACCTGAAAATGAATGTACAGGTTAACTAAACTGTGGAGAGAATGGACACTTGCAATTTACGTACGGGAGAAAGTTTGGGACCAATTTAATGGGCATAGTGGGTTCTTCATAGGATAAAGCCTCTTCAGTCTTGGCTATTAAGCTTTAACAGCTTCATTTTGCCAGAAATCTCTTGTTTTTCTGGCTTTGGCACTTTAGTGTATCCTACTTATCTTATTTCAGTGGATTTTTTTGCTAAATAAAGACCTGTCTACGTTCACTTGATCATTTAGAGAATACTTGTACATAGGTCATTGAACAGCTAAATGCAGAATAAGTTTCTGTTCCAGTTTGCTGACTTGGAGTAACCTATTGTAATGGTTAGGTCATATAATTTTAAGCGTAGATTTATATAAGCTAGAAATAATGTGTGTTGCTGTCATGACCTATTTAAAAATCTTATTTCTAGGGAAACTTTCAGTAAAATTTTGGTAGACTTAAAAATGTGATGCTGATTTAAATCAGTTTAATTAGAACAGTTGTGTATTATACTTACGTTGCTATTGTTATAAGGAGCATATAGCACGCTTTAAACGCAAGGTAACCAGCATAACAGGCCCAGATGTTGTTGGTAAAGTACATAAGAAACAGGGAACCAGCGTCCATTGCAGAAAAAATTCCCAAAACCAGTTCTCCAGAAAGATCCCAGTTTACTTTGGCATATCCAACTGCCATGGATGTTGCTGAACCTAAAAAGTTAAAAGTAATAATTAAAACTCTGCAACATCATCATCATTCTAGAGCCATTGCCTAATTGTGTAAATGGATCATACCAGGAGCTCTTGAGACTGTTATGGTCACAATGGCATCTGATAATGGTGTGGCTTCTACTTTCTGTTAGTGGTCTGGGAGTCTTGTATTTCTTTGGTTGCTTGGGGTTTTTTGGGTTTGGTGGTGTGGGGGTTTTTTTTGGTTTTTTTTTTTTTTTTTCCTCCTTGCTTACAGAGCCTTCACAGACTGAAGTACTCTGAGAAAGTGCCTCACGCCTAAGGCTGGAGGCAGCAGTGTACGGTCTATTGGTGTTGTTCCATATTCTAACAACTGTGAGCAAAGAGAAGAACAATCCCACCAAGCATTTTCTGCTGAAATATGCATAATGGAGTTTAATTCCTTCACGTAAAGATCTTTATGAAATGAAAATCTGTTGCACTCCCTCTTCCTTCGTGCTTTTTTTTTTTTTTTTTTAGGAAAGTGTCTTTTTCAGTTTCTGGTGAAAAATCTTACGAACTGCCTTTGTCAGTGCTTTATTGACAATCACGTAAAGTAAAAGCCCTTACTTGAGTGTAATATGGTATAAGAAACTCCAGTGCCTTGATATTTATTTATTTTTAAATCTCTGCAATAATGATGTTTACTTTTTCTCCCCATCTCAGTTCTGGAGAAATACTGTCTACTGCTGTAAGAAGGTTATCCAGCTCTGGGTTTTTTGTTTTGTTTTTTGTTTGGTTTTTTAATGCTCCTCTAGCACAGAGGCTCCTGTAGGTTTATGAAAGCTCTTTGAAACACAATATGCTGAGATTAGTAGCTCAAATGCAAAAAGAAGCCTGGTCCAGGCAGGTTATACAGCAGAGAGCATCAGTTGCCCAGATGTTTTCAGGCTGGCTAGCACATTACTGCAAACTGGACTTCATTTGCTGGTTGCATGTGCTCTTCATCAGAATTCAAAAAGGCATAGCAGGCCTACTCCTTTGGTCCATCACTGCTCTAACCAGAGGCTTCTAGTACTGAGAGTGCTTTCCGTACTCTGAAACAGTATCGAGTGCCAGAAGCAAGAAAGCCCTTGGAAATACTGCTCAAACCAGTAGTCTGGTAGTCTGAGAAGTTTTGGGGTGGCTTCAGCAAAATGCATTTTCATGCTGATTGCAGGGAGGAAAACTGAGAGTTCCCTGCAGAAACGTGAGATGAAGCTCCTGGTATGAAGGAGACATAGCTGTGTAAATGTGAGCTTAAAAATGAGGCTCCATTGGTACTGCAGAGCTCTTTAAATTAAGAAGTTGCACTTCAGCCGTATGCCTTCTGTGGCCAAAGAGGAGTGTCATTTGGACGAACCAAGTAGCTATAAGGAGACTCAGAATGTCTGAGGCTGGAAGAGGCCTCTGGAGATCGCCTAGCCCTCCTAAAAGCAGGGTTGGTTAAAGCAAGCTGCTCGGGATGGTGTCGAGGTTTTGAACGTCTCCAGGGATGGAGAGTCCACGCCTCTGGCCAGCCTGTTCCAGTGTTAAATCACTCTTACAATAAAAATGGTCTTGTATGTTTAAGTGGAAGTTTGTTTAAATTTGTGCCCCTTGCCTCTTGTCCTGTCACTGGGCACCCCTAGGAAGAGCCTGGCCCTCTTTCCTCCTTCTGTTCAAGTACTTACGCACATTAATAAGATCCCTTGTTTTCTCAAGGCTAAACAATTGCAGTGCTCTCAGCCTCTCCTTGTGTGGCCCATCCAGAGGCAAACTCATTGATCAGGATACAGATGCAGTCACAGAGTATTTGTTCTGGAGCACTTATCCTGAAATAGTCTTTAATCTACGGTCTAAACAGATCATCTAGAGCAGGGTATCTGTTAATGTGATCTTTTAATTTCTAAAGCACCTAAATTAAGGTGTATTAGAGGGAGGAATAGGCAAGGTGTCATTGAAAAGGGTTTGCAACTGCTTACTTGGGGCTAAATTCATGGTTTAAAAAGAGCTGTGAACTTAAATTCTTGAAACACTTTGGTGGAATAAGGCTCCTCTAAGAAGGAAAAGCTTATATATATTTTTAAGTTTATTTTTGAAGACCCAAGTGATAAAGTTGTGCAGTAAAACCATGCTTTGCAGGCAACTTGTATTGTATATTGTAGGCTGTTGCTGTTGACCTTTGTTCTTGTAGGAAATAAACAGAAAGGCACCAAAGACATTCTGAAGAATGCCATCAGCACAGGATGGGTTAGAAGTAGTTGCTAATGACCTTTTACTTACCTAAAAATGTTGCTATTGCTTCAACCGCTCCATTGTACACTGCAGAGCTGTGAGAGGGGGCTCTGAAGTCCCACAGCACTTGGATATAGTTCAGAACCTGGTTGAAGCCTGCTGTAGCCAGAGCCCACCACAGGGACCAGTAGAGAAGTTTCCTAGAGCTGTAGCAGTCCCTCAGGTCCTTGCTCAGCTGCACCAGGACTCTGAGCACGTGATTCTGGGGCTCGGCGTTATCAGCCTGCGCTTTGGGTGTTGGTCCCCTGTCAGCAGATACGGAGCCTTCGTCCTCGTGGCAGCTCGATGGCCCGTCGGGGCCAACTGAGGCCACGGCGGCTTTATCTGGTGCTGGGGGAGTTGGCGAGACATCCTTCCTGTGGAAGAACATGCTCTTTTGAGGCATTGGGAGGAAAAAGGAACACACGAATGCCAGGGACACGGAAGCCAAAGTAATGGCGTTAAGGTGAAAGTAGGATACGTCTGCTAAGGAAACCAGCAGCTGTCCCAGCACGGCGGCAACGGTGGCCGCAACCAGGGTGATACTTCTGCAATAGCTCGTCACTCTCTGATAGTGATCGGGGCTGACGACGCTGTAGATGTAGGCGTAATAAGCGACCTCAGTGGCTGTCGCCATCCCGTAGAAGAATTCCACCATCTGCATGGCCAGCACTCCATGTGCGAAGAGCAGCAAGAGCCACGTGATGATGAAGCTGATGCCCTGGAGGTGGAGGACGGGCTTGTAGCGCGCGTAGTCTGTAATCAGGAAGACTGGGAAAAGGAGTGCAAGGTAGGAGTATGTCCAAACTGGGAAAATCTGGTTGGTAACCTAGAAGAAAATAAAAGAAAATATTTTTATAAAAATATATTTAAATGTGGATTTTGAAGCTCTTTGACAATGATATTGAAGGAACATAATAGTGGTGACAGAAAACACTGAATTGTGCAGACTTAAACTGCCTTAAATTACAAAACTGTAAACGTACTCCTTAAGAGGCAAAGGTAGTGATGCTAGGCTCTACTACATGAACAGGTAGATTAGCTTAAAAAATAATTCTAGTAAAGGCCCATGAAGAAGGCAGATTTTGATGCGCAGCTGTTTAAAGCAGTTATAACAGTGTTTGTGTCACAGGAAAGTCTGTCTAGCATCAAATCCTATTCCCCAGAGGAGCTGAAAAAGAATGCCTACTTACTTTTCACATGAGTCATTGTATACCTTTGGTCACCTCTCTCCTTTGTTACAACTTGGGGGGGGGAAAAAAAGCATATGCCTCTTACGATGGGGGAACTGGAAATGCACATAGTGAGTGTGTGGCTGTTACTATGTTCACCTTCTATATCTTCTTCAAACATAATGTGTAAGAAGGTAATTTTGGTAAGTTTCTGTTGGCCTTCAATGCATAGATGGTCTGAAAAGAAATTCTTTCTCTTTTTCTAAAACTGATCTGCATTCAGGTTGGAAGATGCTGTTTACTGTTGCCACTAAAGCTCAGAGCTTGCCCAGGCAGCTTGACTACAGCTGTGGGGTTGGATACCCCCATCTTTTAGACACAGTCACAGAAAAAGCTCACTTTGGGATGTGCAAGTTGCCTGTTTTGGGGAGGTCTTATCCAATAATTGCTGGACCTGCTAGGGTATCCATTCATGATCACTCCTTCTCTGCTTAAGCAATTAGACTAGAAAGGAATTGTTTCAAATGCTGGAAGAACGATAGTAGCTGGCTATCTTTTTACTTCTGAACTCGTACAGGAGCGAGTTGCATGGTGAGCAGCAGGTTCACTATATCTTTTGGGGTGACTTGTTTTGTTTCTCTGAACTTTAATTAGAATTTTTAAGTGTTTGACTGAAACTTATAGAATTATCTCACCGGATGTGAATTTAGCTGAAAGAGCCAGTATCTATATTATCCTTATTTTTGAGTTAAGGATTATTGCTGAATCAGAATTAAAGTATCCTATCATGCTATTTGTCTATTTCAGGTACTAAAGAAAAAAATTTCCCTTTGTGGTTAAAGATAATAAAAAGGGGGGAAACAAAACCCCAACAACCCAAACCATGAATACTTTTTTTTGGAACAAACTTTGGTTTTACACTATGCTAGCAGATTCTGCCTTAACACCTGCTGCTGCACATCAAGAATGATTGTTCTTCCTATTAGCTGTATGTGGGTGTACCAAGCTTGTGGTTTCTAATTATATCATTAGCTCCATGACTCAGCCGCTTGTTAACTATGTCCCCTTTTGTTGGGAAGAGTACTCCTGAAGCAGCCTCTGCTGAACAGAGGAGTAGAGCAAGGAAACTTGCAGTGCGTGCTTTTGTCAAAAAAAAAAAACAAACCCAAAACAAAAAAAAACCAAAAAAAAACCACCAAAAAAACCCCAAACCAACAACCACCAAACACCCAAACCAAACTTTTTTTGAATGTGAATCTGACCTCTGGAGGCTAATGAATGCATGGAACAGCCCTGTGATGCAGGTAATAATCTAACAGCTCATAAGAGGAAGTCTGCTTGGTTTTCTTATGATTTGCACTTGCTAAGTCGCTATCAGTGTAATCCACTACATCATAAATATAAAAGAATCTTAGTGTTGCCCCTCCACTGAGGTTCTAGGTGGGGAAAGGAACTAGCTGACCTGATTTTGCTGAAAGTATCAATTTCTTAACCACCAAAGTGGTTTCAAAGTCTTAAGAATGTAGGGACTTTAAAGTTTTAACCTTCTGCATGAGGTGACTCCTTACTCTTTTCCAGAAGCATCTTAAAAATTAGTCTCTAGATAAAATATTCCTGTATCATTGAACACTTAATCTTCCCTTCAGTTATTGCTGTAAGACTTAATGTCTTAAGCATCTTAATTATTACTTAAGAGAATAGTTACATACCTCTTCAATCGTTAGGTTTTTGTCCGGTCCAGTTAGATATGGAGTGAGAAAAGATTCTGATGGCCTCATTGCAGAGAAAAATCCATTTGCACAGATGATCACCGTGGGATAAATCCAGCTACGGCATATGGCTCCCTTCCAGCAATCCATAGTCTATCTTAAAAAAAAAAAAAAAAACAAAAAAACTGCAACAAATTGTGAAAGAATAAGCACACCAGGAATTTTATAAAGATGCTCTTCGGAGCATTCTTTTTACAAATTAATCTGTAAGTTTACTTTTTAACTAACCCTACTTCAGCTAATGTTTCTGTCACTAAACGACCGAGCCATCCCAGATGCAGCTTGTAAATGAATAACTTGGATCAAGGTGCTTTGGTGGTGGTAAACTCCAGTCTCTCTATCATCTATCAAAGGTTGTTCTTAATGACGTACTTAGAATTGAGCGGAGGTATCACAGTGGAAGAATAAAGTTCCATTACGGTCTCACTTCCGAATAAATGAGTAATGAAACTGTGAGATTAGAGCTCGTTCTCAGCATGCTTAAGGAGGCTTTTTGCTGTTGATTGGCAGCCTGGGAGCCAAGTGGAACAACAGAAGTGAAGGCCTTTTTGCAGACAATAAAAGCCACCAACCAGCCAGCTCACAACCCGTTGTGAGCTCGGTTTCTTTAAAATACTCATCATATTTCTTGCACTCCAGTCATTGGAGCAGGTAAAGAAAGATGCAGAAACTGCCTGCTAATGGTACCTGTTCAGACTTAGAAAAGAGGAATCTTGACTTCACCTTCGAAAGTGATGATCAAAAGGAAAAGAATGAGTCTTCTTTCTTTGCTGTAGTTAGCACCAAAAGGAAGCCTGAAGAGATTTGGGTTTTTTTAACTTGCTTGTTTTCCATTAGAAAGTCAATTCCACTCTTCCTGGAAAACAAGTGAAACAAGAATGTTCTGAAACTTAAAAGAATGAAAGCAAAGCACTGACTGATATTTAACCAAGCTGTTACAAGCTATTTCTTTTAAAACGTTGAATTCCATTTAATAGCAGGCACTTTTCAAAAGTGCTTCTACTTGCACTGTGAGATATTGTATTTATTAAAACTTAGCATAAATAGTATACTATTAAGGCAGTATTTCTTTGACCTCAGAGGAACGTTACAAAAAACAGCTCTAACCTTGAAACTTGATTTTAAATGACTGCCTCTGATTATCATCTTTCTCTTACAAATCGTTGTATATAAAATGTAGTCGTATTATCCTTAACTCTAGTTCTGCTTTGAAATCTTTTGGTATCTGTTATCTTTTTCAAAATAAAAATATGCTAAGCCCTGGACTGATCAATAACATCAGCATAGATCTTGCATCGCTTCCAAATGCACTGAGCAAACGAGTGGCCAGCAGGTGAGCAAATGACTCTGAAGGTAAGGAATTACCTGTCAAAGCTGCAGCTGTGGTGCCCTTGCTGTGGATTCATGTGCAGTTTCCTCCTAGGATAAACAACCCTTTAGTATTGGAGGTAGTAAGAAATTTCTGTGTCTTTTAAAAAGTCTCCAAAAAGTTCTTTCTGAAGTTGATAAAATGTTATCAGAATTGAAAAAAGTAATAATCGTAATAAAAATTAATCACAGCTCTTCTTGCTCACAGACGGGCAAGCTTTATCCTTGACAGATTTTGTCAGCAAACTGAGTTCTAATTTTAAGAGCAAGCTTTAAGAATCGTAATAGCTAATGATAAATGAAAACTGACGTGGCAAGAAAGCGACCACTTGATTGCATTTTTGTGTTAATAAATACCTTTAAAAGCTCTGGTCTCCAATTCATAGATAAGACTTAGCACCTATTTTACAGTTGAGACTGATACTGACCCTCCCCTTTGCACTGGGAATTACTTCTATACAAGGACCAATCTGTCACCTAAGGGCAAATGGACAAGAAGCTTCCAAATCTAACTTCTAAGCTAAAAAATTAGAACTGCTTCAGAGAAATGCTCCTGCTTTTTGCCTTCCTTTACCTGTGTTGCTGTGTTGTGGGTTTTTTTGTTTGGTTGGTTTTTGTTGTTTTTTTTGTTTTTTTTTTTTGACTGGACTCCCTACTTTCTTTCAAGGTTCATCAGAGGATGGAGCTGACGCTGAAGCTTGCTGGCGGGATGTGTGTTGACACTGGGAGCACATGCTGTGGCCCTCGCAGGAGGGGCCCCGTGTGGTCCCCAGAGCAGCTTTGTGATCTGACAGCGCCTGGTTGTCTTCTACAGCTACAGAAACTTCTCCCAGTGCTTTGAGTGGGTAGCGCAACCAGGCAGGCAAGTGGTCGGAGAAGCCAGGCTTGCCTCTGTGTTTCATTCTCTTTACCAACTGCTGCTGAGAAGGGAGAACCGTGGGGAAGGTGCTGCTGGGTCTGTCTGCTGGCCTGCTGAAAGGTGGCTGCTGACTAGCATTTCCCTGGTAGCCCACGCAGTGCTTGGTTAATACCTGCTTGCTTTGAGTACAAAGGCACAATTTGTTTGCTGCATTGTTGGCCAGAACTGGCCTTATCAGCTTGCTGAACCGTATCTTCATGGAAGATTTGTGCTTAAACTCACTAATGTTTCAGAGGTAGTTAAGTGTTTTATTTAGAGGGGGATATAGCTATGGGGTGATGTGCTCAGCTCCGGATTTTCGTATTTATGTGGAATCCTTTAGTATGCTAGGAGAAAGATAAGCACTTAATACTAAAATCTGCAAGGAGAGGAGGATTTGTTCCGTTTCCTTTTCCTGCAGGACTAGAGAGCCTGAGGTCGCAGCCTTGCTCATAACCTGCTAGGCCTCAGCTATCTCCTCTCCAAAGAGTGTCTGTATGTCCATGAACACACAGGTAGATGTGTGCATCTTACTGTTTTGGATGAAATCTCTAACTGTGATTGCTGAGTTAATGCCAATTTTGCAGGTGAAATCCCAGAGTAATAATGTAAGGCCCTACCTTCCCCTTGCTGCTGTTTCCACCTCCAATGTGTCGTGTCCTTCCTAACACTCCTAAGAGCTGCCCTCTTCCTTCCCCATTATAGCCCCTTTCAAGCCCCGTGCTCCCCCCAACTCCCAACCTCAGAATCTTTCTTTTGTAAATTTGAGAAAATAGGAATAGATTTTTTTAAAATTTTTTTTAAGTCTTGCCTGTTTTCTGAAGGTAGTGTTCTCTACAGCTGCAAACCAGATGCATTGTGTCTGCATGGTTCCTTTGCTCCTTATGGCGTTCCATATACAGGGGGGCCGTGAGCTTTGACCAGTTCGAAACAGAAGAATTTTTATGGTTAATTCTACCAGTTTTTCTATCTGCTTTCCTGCAGCTTGCTACGGCCATCATTTTTTTATTTTTTTTTTTTTAATAATAGCAAAAGCTTCACATGTTGCTGACTCCTTTTGTCAGATGCTACATAGAGAGAAATACTTCCTAACTTCCTGTTTGAGACCGTGGAGCTGGAAATACCAAGTTCCTATTTCTCGCTTAAACACAGCCTCTGGTTACCTTCTAGTTCAGGACTGGCACCTAGTTTTTTTTAATGAAAATGCCTCAAAAGAAGTTTCCCACTCCACAAGGAAAAGCAAAACAAAATAGTCCTATCTCTACTGGACTTCGTCCCCGTTTCTTCAGGCAGGAGTACCGTGCCCTCAGTTCTGCAGTCATAAGACACATATCTGTGCTTAGTGGAGACTGAGTACACCTCCTGCTTTTACAACTGCATCGGCTAAACCGCTCTGCTTACAGCCAGTTTACAGCTGAGCATGTCCGCACAATACTAAACAAAAAGCCTAGAAAATTAGCTGGGTTCACTTGGTCAAATTCTACCAATTCTTCTTGTGACTTGAAACAAATTGCTTCTCGCCTGTCTGCTCTCGCCTCTGGGCAGTTTGTCTAGGTGCAGTATGTGACAATTGTATGAAACGCACATATGTCTGTACAAATGATAGCTTGTGTTTCTACAGGAAAAATACGATTCTGTAAAGCCTAAGTATTTTCTATTTTTATTAGTTAGTGTAGGTATTGGAAGCTAGAAGCAAACAGCAGCACAGAAATAGCTTTAACATATGGATATAATTTATATTAAATCAGGCATTCACTGTGTAAACTCATTTAAGGTCTCTTTTTTCTTCTGGACGTCCTTTGTGCTGGACTAAATTAGCCGTAGGGCTTGAAGCTTCTTGATAAATTCTGAGATGCTCACCCTGCCAAATCCTTGGCCAAAATCAGTGGATCTCCCTCATTTGGCACTCAAAAGCACACATGATGCTAGCTTTTTGTTTCAGTTACACATCTTCTTGGATATTCATGTTAATCTTGAATTTTCCTGTGAGGAATTGGCCAAATTTATCCACAACATACTTCTCTGGTTTCAGTCCATGCTACTCAATCCCTTTGATATTTTTTTTCTTTTCCCGTTGAAACAGGAAGACACTTAGTCCTGCATTTAATTTTACTGGAAGCACAAGGAAAGGAGTGGGGCTCTTTCATTTTGTTTTGACTTGGAAGTTTTTCCCTTCTGGGTTGAGATTGCTATGGACTCAGTATTGTCTTTAGGTTGCAGCTTTCAAATGTGGGCCAAGCAACAATTGTGGCTTAGCGGTGTTTTAGTGAACCTTCTCAGACAGGCTGTGCAAACCCTGCTTTTCTGCACCATTGCGTGCAAAAGGCCCGCTTCTGGTCTGGGCTTTTAAATTAGAAAGGAGAAGTCTGTCACTGAATTGCCTGGAGGTATATAGGAAAGAATACAGTGAAGGAAGCACAATCCCTTCTTCCTTGGTTCAGAACAAGGTATGTGCACAGGGGGGACAGACCCTTCACCCACCTGCATGAGCAAACCTGCACGGAAGCAGCTTGCCAATACCCTATACAAGATTTAGAATGAGCAAGGCAGGGTGCACTCTGATCTTTGCCAGCGTGCACGGTGGGATGCCAAGGTGGTTACTCTGTTCTTGTTTATAAATTACTGCTGTTAAGCTATTTATGGGCAAGTAAATAAGAATCTAAAGCAACTTATGTTCTCTTCTTGGCATGGTGCCATTATGGTGATGTCTTAGCTGGCATATGTTGTAACAAAGTGCTGCAGTGATTCAGCGTAGCTTTTCAGGGCTGTGTTGTGTGTCGATCTGGTGCCGCTGTTCCCTGTGTGCTGCAGTAGGAGCTCTTCTCCCACGAGGGCCTTGCCATGTGAGCCTGTTATCTCGAATCTCTGCCCGACTGCTACAGCCGTGTCGCATAGCCAGTTGCAACCTGCTCTTTTGATTCGTGTTCAGCATGGTTCAGATGCTCTTTGCAAGATCTTGCTGTTTTCCTTTTGCATTTGCTTGAGGCAAGCATGCAAATGCTTCTGATCAAGAAAATCCCAGCTATGACTGCGAAGTAGCTGGCATAAATTAAAAACTGGGAGAGGGAGAGAAAAAGGCAGAAGAATTAATGAAAAACACATCAGGAAAACACTGTTGCTTCTGGAGATGACAGGCACTATTATTTTGTTTACCTGTGTTCTGGCATTGTTTCTCTATGTTCAAGTTTTTGTTTTGCAATTAAGCAAAATCTTAGCTTTTCCAGCAAATAGCAGATCTTTGAGGAATGAAGAACTGCCCCTTGCTTCCAGTCCTTATGCCTCTTAATAAACATCAGAGAGGGGAAGGGATATTTTTCTATTAGTGCAAGATGTAGAAGTAGCTTCACTACGTACATAGCCATGAATAACGTAAATGAAGGGTCTGAGTTGGTCCTTTTTTGCTCTTACTTGCACGTTTCAGTGCTGTCACCATGCTGGCTTCCGTAAATATACCATGACTTCGTATCAGTATTTCCAACAGTGGCAAGCCTATTTATGAAGTCCTACATATTGCTGTCATTAATTTTAAACTTTGAATTGTTAGTGTTTAATTCAATCTTTAATCTTTTAAGGTAACTTTTGCTTTCTCTGCAGAATATCTGAACAGCTTTAGTCTTTTTCAAATCCAGGAAGCTGCCCCAGCTGAGATCCCATCTGAGAAAATGCAGAAGTCAGTACGCTTCAGTTGACCTCATCCTGAGTGGAACTGGGCTGACCGAAGTTAGGGACACTGTTGTGAGATAGGATATCCCACCCCAAATTAAGTGCCCAAACTATGGTCAGAAAACTACTAATCATGCTGAGATACAGACCAGGTTTGCTCCTGAGATGGAATTAGAAGGCAGGTGTCCTTATCACTTGAGCTGAAATAACTCAAATAATCCAGGCTGTGTCTCATGATCTCAAACTCCCCTAAAAATATGTGGTCATGTTGATTCTGCATCTCAGAAAACCAGCCTGAATTTTTGGGGCAGAGAGGATGTTATTCGGTGTCCTATTAATTAGCAAAAGTTGGTCAGATAGCCCGATTATTTATGTTCTGGTGTATCTGCCCTTAAAAAGTCAAAGACCAGCATCTGTGATCCTAAATGCTGCACTAAAAGGCAAAAGGGAAGAATGATGGCGGCACAAGGAAAGAGCAAGTTGTCCAGATTTCTGTAGATGAAAGAGGGAATTAAATTGTCCTTTGGCATAGCAGTTTCTTTCTGGGTAAACTTTTGAAGATGAATTGGCTAAGCATTAAATGGGAAGTAGAATCATAGAATAATTTGGGTTGGAAGGGACCTTTTAAAGGTCATCTAGTCCAAGCCCCCTGCCATAAGCAGGGACATCTTCAACTAGATCAGGTTGCTCAGAGCCATATCCAACCTGAGCTTGAATGTTTCCAGGGATGGGGCACCTACCACCTCTCTGGGCAACCTGTGCCAATGTTTCACCACCCCCATTGTGGGGGGAAAAAAAAAAAGTCTTAAAATCTTCCTTGTATCTAGTCTAAATCTTCCCTTTGTTTAGCTTAAAATCATAACCCCTTGTCCTATTGCAATGGGCCCTGCAAAAAAGTTTGTCCCCATATTCTGATAAGTCCCCTTTAAGTACTGAAAGGCTGCAACACGGTCTCCTTGGAGCCTTCTCCAGGATGAACAACCCCAACTCTCTCAGCCTGTCTCCATAGGAGAGGTATTCCACCCCTCCGATCCTTTTTGTGGCCCTCCTCTGCACCCTCTCCAACAGGTCCATGTCTTTCCTGTGCTGAGGGCTCCAGAGCTGGATGCAGTACTCCAGGTGGGGCCTCTGGAGTAAGTTAATAGCACTCACCTGAGTCACTATGTTCAGTCCCAGGCCTTTTGAATCCACGACGACTACTGTAAGAATGGTCTGAATCACCAGTGCAACAAAGTTGTTGAATCCAAACATCAAGGCGTAGCGCTCCATGCTCAGATTGACTGCAATCTGGAACCTAAGGTGAGACTGGCAGGTCAGTTACTTCACACTGTGTGAAAGGTTGTTCCTCTCAATTTAGTTGATGAAGAAAAACCATCCATACAGATGATATATTAAGGATGGAGTAAATAGTGCAAATAATGCTTCATTTGTTTGCTTCCTTGTTTGCTCCAAGCAACATCTTGACTACCATAGTGTATTTTGATGTTATTTTTACTTGCCTGTGTTGCTTTTCCAAAACATGTTATCTGGTGATCTGCTTTATCCAGTTAGGAATCAGATCTCTTTAATCATCCTCTTTGTTTCTCCTCTACCTTCACAAACTGTGCAAGACAGGTTGTAAAGTCTCCACAGAGGCTTTGAAAGACATGTCCAGACAAAACCCTGACCTGACCTGGCATTGGCAGGAGTTCTGCCCTGGCTGGGATGTTAGACTAGAAGGTCACTATGGGTATCTTCTAACCAACTTTTCTATGATGGTGTGAATCACTTCTTGCTTTGTGGCTGGACAGTTGAGGTAGCATACCATTTATTTCTGTCAAGAGTCTGTAGATTTGCCTTGCAATTTCTTTTTTGACAATAATTGGAACACCTTTTCTTGCAATATTTACCTCCAAAGTTTCTATCTGAACAAATATGTGCTAGTCCTGCAGCACCCTCTTGGTTTTTATCAGGGCTTTTTTTGTGCAAGCTTTTACTTTTTTTTTTTTTTGGTAGAATATGCTGAAGTAGTCCAGGTGTGATCCACTACAATGTACTAACAATCCACCAAGATGAAAACCGAGGATTCACTTGGCTTCATTAGGTATACCTTTTGTCATGCATTACAGTTTTAGCAGTTTTTTGAAATGATATCTGAATCATTTGGGGGTTTGACATAAAAAATTCACTGGGTATTTTTGTTAATGAAATAGTTTGGCATGTCTAAAGACATTCCAATAAATAAAATAACTGGAGTAATAAAAATGTTTTATATTTATTACACAGATTATATATTTTTTTATTTATATTATTTTTATTTTTCTATTTCTGACAACAGAATAGCTTGATCTCCTAAGAGAGTCTGAGGTTTTTATATGTCCAATGTTTTCTTTTCTTGTTTACATCATGGTATCATTAAGGGTTATATGTATAAAATTATGTTGGGGAATACTGTATGCCGAATCTTTTCTTGCATTCATGCAATTCATAGCTTGCTAACAAGTATATCAGCAAGCTGGTCTAGACGTAATTGGATCTTAAGGGATGGTTTTCTAGGCATGCTTGTCCCTCTTGTTCACTTGGCATCTTCTATGCCAGGAAGAAGGAAAATAGCTTATATGTTTTGCTGTTACTATTGCCTTTAGTAATAAAGATGCCTTGTACGTTGTTTAATTTCTGCCTAGGTATACGTTCAATGTCCTTTTAATAATTTTTTTATGGTTGTTTAGAAGAATGAAAACAGCATAACTAGACACTTAAGTGTCCTTGTCTTTACCTAAACAGTTATGTCTAGCATTAGATCGGTGACCTCTGAGTAAAAGGAGGGATGTCCAAACTTAAAGTACTGTTGGTATTTTGTGTATAATAGTAGCACTGTAAGGTTTTATACTTACGTTGCTATTGTTATGAGGAGCATATAGCATGCTTTGAAAATGAGATAGCCGGCGTAACATGCCCAGATGTTGGTAGTGAAGTGCATGAGAAATAGAGAACCAGCATCTATTGCAGAGAAGATCCCTAAAGCCAGTTCTCCAAAAAGGTCCCAGTTAATTTTCATATATTGTACTACAAAAGATGTTACCGAACCTAGAAAAAGAGGAAAAAAACCATGTAAATATTGTATCTGTTCTATATCCTACATCACCAAGTCTTGCTACCCTCACATGCTGAAAGGCAATGCTGAAGAATGATGCAGAATAGCTCTGGAAAGCATTTCTAATCACTTCTAAGTTGTGCAGATGACTGGTCATTTTTAGACAACCGCATAAATCAAGTGTCTGCCATTCCTTTCTTAATGTTTTATTCACAGGATAAACTCTTATATAGAAAGATTCATTATTTATCTGTCTGTACCCAGCATGTATCTCTAGGGAGAGAATTAGTAACACAGTTTGGAATTCAAGAAGAACAATTCTTCCAGCTTCCACTAGCTTACTTTATAGATAAGTTAGTAAATAATTACCTTCTAGTGTAACAGTTTAGCTCAGTGCAGCTAAACTCTCGAAAAAGGGAGTTTTGTGAGGTATCAAGTGAATGTGTTCAGGGAAATGAGAAAGGACAGGCACTGTTTGCTTTTGGTGGGCCTGCTACAAAGATGCATCTGTTGCAAAGGCAAACCTATCCATCTTAGGGTTCTCATCCAATTTTAAAACTCCTGCACCTCTACATTGAGAAACGGGCAATTCCGTGAGAAAGAGGAATTCACCAATGAGTAGACACTACAGGAGTTGCGTGCTTCTAATTCGTAATTCAGCTGGTCGTTTTAGTTCCCCACCTCAAGACGAGAGTGATTTTTAATCTTAGAAGTATCTGTTTCTCCTTAATGACTGTGAGGCTAACCTGAATGACCAGGTATGATGTAGATGTGTTTATTTTCCCTGGTGGGTCACACCCCAATGTCTTGTGCAAGTTCTCTACAGCAGCACAATATGAATATGTGAAACACTGCCAAGCCAGGGTGGTATCTTCTGATGTTAGCTTTTGATAACATTACTTTGCTTATACGGTGCGGGCATCTGCTTCCGGTGGAAGAGAGTAATGGTTAATATCAGTAGCGTAATGAATTCAATAAGGTCTTTTCTGCAAATTTCCATATCTTGAAATGACTAAAATTCTTCTTTCCCTCCTGCTGCGCAAGAGTATTTCACTAGCAAGATCTTAATGAGAGGATTATGTTCTTTTACACTAAAATATTTATGAAAAACTTCTTTCATCTGCGTAAGCTGATACCGTTGTTATGGGGACTGTGTGATATTTGTTTGGGGAAAAAAAAAAACCCCAAAAGAAACACGGGTACCTCTGAATGGATTTAGAAGCTGGATGCAAGGTCCATGTGACTTGTACACACTCTGCATACCAGTAGGATAAAGTTGGGTGTCCCAGCCATAAAGAAAAATAGCATAGCTTGCATTTGAACAGTTTTGTACACCACAGAACTAGATTTTGAGTGCCCAATGCATACGCTGGCTTCCTGGAGCATCTGCAATGGACTGGCACTTTAAAAATGTTCTAAAGTAAAACTTCAGAAGCTGTCTTTGTGATCGATGCTTAGACACTAACTTACTCAGAAAAGTTGCTATTGCTTCAACCGCTCCATTGTACACTGCAGAGCTGTGAGAGGGGGCTCTGAAGTCCCACAGCACTTGGATATAGTTCAGAACCTGGTTGAAGCCTGCTGTAGCCAGAGCCCACCACAGGGACCAGTAGAGAAGTTTCCTAGAGCTGTAGCAGTCCCTCAGGTCCTTGCTCAGCTGCACCAGGACTCTGAGCACATGATTCTGGGGCTCGGCGTTATCAGCCTGCGCTTTGGGTGTTGGTCCCCTGTCAGCAGATACGGAGCCCTCATCCTCGTGGCAGCTCGATGGCCCATCGGGGCCAACTGAGGCCACGGCGGCTTTATCTGGTGCTGGGGGAGTTGGCGAGACATCCTTCCTGTGGAAGAACATGCTCTTTTGAGGCATTGGGAGGAAAAAGGAACACACGAATGCCAGGGACACGGAAGCCAAAGTAATGGCGTTAAGGTGAAAGTAGGATACGTCTGCTAAGGAAACCAGCAGCTGTCCCAGCACGGCGGCAACGGTGGCCGCAACCAGGGTGATACTTCTGCAATAGCTCGTCACTCTCTGATAGTGATCGGGGCTGACGACGCTGTAGATGTAGGCGTAATAAGCGACCTCAGTGGCTGTCGCCATCCCGTAGAAGAATTCCACCATCTGCATGGCCAGCACTCCGTGTGCGAAGAGCAGCAAGAGCCACGTGATGATGAAGCTGATGCCCTGGAGGTGGAGGACGGGCTTGTAGCGCGCGTAGTCTGTAATCAGGAAGACTGGGAAAAGGAGTGCAAGGTAGGAGTATGTCCAAACTGGGAAAATCTGGTTGGTAACCTAGAAGAGAAGAGGAAATCTCTGTGTTGTTACTCTTGGGAAAAGTAGTTCATTTATTTAAAATGGCTTTGTAGAGGAAAGTTTTTGCTCTGAAGGAATTCATAAAATATATAACCACACCGAAGCAGCATATGACTGTTGAACAGGCAAGTGGATCTTAAATCCATTAAATGGTTCTTTTATTTATGCCATCTGCTGCAAATTGTGACCTGCCAAAGCTGGTTATAGTGTGCTTTTTTTTTCTTTTCTTAAAAACTTTGTTCAAAGTTTGTCTTTTTTTTTTTTGCTGTTCCATATAAAAGAAAAGGCAAAGTGAAATCATACCTCATCTATGGTCAGGTTTTTATCTGGCCCTGTTAGATAAGGGGTTAGGAAAGGTTCTGATGGTTTCATCATGTAGAAGAATCCGTAGAGGCAGAGAATCAAGGTGGGAAAAATCCAAGTGCTGCTTTTTTCTTGCTTCCAGCAATCCATGGTCTCTGCAGCAAAGCTGAGGAGGAAGTTTGTTAGAAGAATGATACTGCCCATGCAATTGCAGAGATGTCTTGTAATTGATTTTTATTTTGTGGTTTCTAATGCTAAGGAGTGCTCTTTAGAGGCTGGCAGTTGGAAAACATTTTTCTTCATAACTTTAAAGTGAACAGCTTTTCCTTACATTTGCTGTTTGTCTTTGTAGATAGTGTATAAAGACTATAACTGGGAGAAAAATTACGCTGTCATTCAGTCTGCACTGATCAAGCTAACCACAGGAAAAGCGTTTCTAGACAAAAATCACTGAAGACAGCTGAGCACTGAGATTCACCTGACACCATGACTGATCACAGCCAAGCACCATGTCGAATGACAAGTAACTAGTTCAGGATTGCTGTTTTTTTTTTTTTTTTTTCTTTTTTGCCTCCTAGAATGCACATGACGTTCCTGTTATGGAAAGCTGGTAACTCTGGAGCCTAGTAGATGAGAGTCACTAGTAAATACAGAAAGAATGTGTCAAGCTAGATCCTCAGCTGGAATTAACTGTGTCAGAAGTCCAGTTTGGATACAGCCATCCTATTTTCAATCTATTAAAAAAAAACCCCATTTGTGGTCACTGAAAGCAATAGTTCACACTAAAATTAAATGAAACATATTTTTGTTCTTGTCTCCATCTGAGACTTATGGAATAAATTAAACTTCGCAACTCTGCTGGACAGACCCCAAAGGGAAGTAAAAATGGGCATAATGGGGGGGCATGCAAAGGAAACAGACAGTAAGTTATACTCCATGTTGGTATAGGCAATGTCAGGAATCTAAACATGTACAATTTATCTTTTACGCCCTCTGGAAGGTGCTCATTGCCAGCTGGGATTTCCATCACTCTGCTTTTAACTTTTACCTGTTTACTTCCTGAGAACTTGTGTTTTCAGGCAGAAGTTTTAATCTTAAAAATGAAGTATTTTGCAGGCAGTGTTTTTCCTCAAACTTTTTTGTGAAAGCTGAGGAAAGATCTCTTCCAAAACAGCCAAAAATGTTCATGTACCTGTTGACTACATCACTCCAGAATGGGTGGGCAGACAATCCTCTCATAGGGTGTAATACATAACGTATAAGGCAGCAAGAATTACGCATCTTCTTTTCTAACTTCACACCATGACAGCATTTTACTAATGACCTAACACACTAAGATATGGGTGCAGATCAAAGGGAATTTGAATTATTTTATGCGTAACAGCTTAAACCATTGACTTCACATCAGAAATTAGTTTAGCTCTGTGTCAGCTCTGTAGCGTGAACCACTAGAGGGCAAGATGACGCCAGCAAAGGAAAAATGTTATATGCAGGAATGTGGGACATTCAGTGTGCTCAGGGAAAGAAGCATTTCTGCCCCTTCTTCCTCCCGTTGTTGTAATAGCTTCTGCTGCAAACATGGCTTTGGCAGGACTGGTTTTGGCCCTGCCCAGGATTACAGTCACTTAGTCACCATAACATCCCCTCACTCTCCTTTCACATGATAATCATTACAGTGTTACAGCACCCTAATACCAAGTGAATGGTTTATGTCGTACCCAGAGGTTCTGAGAAAGGCATCAGGATGGGAAATGAAAAGCATCTCTAGCACTGTAACGAAGAACATTTGTACAAGTTAGCCAGGTTGTATTTTTCCCTTCCCAGCCTAGATTCTCTGCTCCCGTCTGCTTCAGGTCCTGCCACGTTTAGTGGTAACTTGGCAGTGCTGGGTTAATGGTTGGACTTGATGATCTTAAAGGTCTCTTCCAACCAAAACAATTCTATGTTTGCTCTCCCCCTGGTAGGCTGTGTGACACAAAGGCAGCAGGTCTCATGGATCCTTTCAAAATGTCCCGCACCTTGGGAGGTGAGTGGGGCAAACTGCTGTATTCCCAGGGCTCGCAGCGTAATCTGTGTTGCACCTCTGCTGCTGCCCGCCTGTGGCAGGGCTGTGCCACCGTTTGCAGTAATTTCTGTTTTGAGCTATGTACAGAAAAACTTAAGTTGTGCCCTGGTCACTGCGTGCCTCCAGTCCCAGCACATGCACTGTTTGGGGTTTTCTGCTAGATATCCACCTCTAATCTGTAGATTTACTCTTTGAGGCACCTGTGAAGTCAGATGAGAATTTTCCCACCCGATTTAAGCAGCTGTGCAGGAAAATACCTGCTGCTGGTGCTGAGTGGGGAAAGGCAGTGGACTGAGGGCTCTCAGCCTGCTTTGACCTTGGGGAGCAGGAGGTGGGTGCTGCTCCATCTGCAGTGGGTGGGATGGAGCCTCACACCCCAGCCCATCGCTGTTGGTGAAGGGCTCTGCTGCAGCCCCAGCTCAGCTCTGCCGGCTGCTGGTATAACTGCTCCTTTCTGTATTCATAAACACAAACCTCTGACAGCGAGACCTCCACCTTCGTGCTTAAGGGGGAGGGATCCAAATCGTTCCCATTCAGTCAGCCCTTATGGTCAACTTATCTTTCACAAATGTAGGTCTGTCTTAACTTTTGGGGAGTTGATGGGATGCCTTGGTGTCATTCTGCGGCTAAACAATCCTCTGTTTCTTGTTTCCCCCAGTCCATTCTTGGTTAATGCCAGAGCTGTCACCTGTTCTCCCACACACCCTGACCCAGCCTCCCAGTTCCCCACTGGACTGCTCTCTTCTTTCCTCCTTTTTTCCTTTGTCACTGCAGGAATTTTGATTTCCAAAGTTCATATATAATCATACCTTGTCTGCTGGAGCTTCTGCTGGAGCTCTTCCTTTCTTACTTCCAAAGGAAAAGTCCTCTTTCTGTATTTCCAGTCTTTCTTCTGGCTGTCCTGTGTGTAATGCGGCTACTGGACTCTCTTTGGGTTTTGTGCTTTTCCTGTTCTTCTGGTATTTCAGCTTGCCCTCATGACACCTCCTTTGAAACCATTTCCAGCTGGCTTGCTTTCAGCACCCTTAAAGGAACAGCCAGACAATCCTGGCCTTGCCCAAAGGCAGAAGTAAATCAAGACCCAAACTGCAGTTTGGTGCTTGACTGGCACAAAAGCAATAGAGCTAATCCTGTTCCCAAAGAATTTTGGATCTGTTTTACGGGGTGCATGGATCTGTTTTACATGGTATGAGGCCTGGGACCCACCTGTGTCTCAAACTGGTCTATATTAAAGATGGAGCAGTAGCTATGCATGGGTAACAACAGAGATGAGGGAGGACAAATATCAGTGTTCCAAGATATAAATGTTTCCCCACTAAATACATGGGGTTTCATACTATTCTGGCAGGTTTAAAAAATAAAACACTCTGCTCTGCTTCCCCTTGACTGCTGTTTGTTAGGAAATTTCTCAGATGTTTGGCTTAGGCTGGTTCTCACAGTCCTACTGAAGGCGGAGATGGCCCTCTAGTCATCTTCAGAAGATCCTGTGGGACTCACAACAGCAAAGGATGCTATCTGATTTGCACAAAAAGTATGTATCTACAAATCTAGATCCATTCCCACCCTGGTCTTACAGCATATAGGTCTGGAACAAGGGATATAACAATTACTTAGGAATGTAACCCAACAGAGTAGGAAAATGATAAATTTGTAAATAACAATGAATTATCCAATAATTTTAGAGGAAGGCAGCTCTTCAGTTCATGCACAGTAAAATGGTAGAGTAACTTTAGGGAGTTATACAGGAATATGAAAACCATACGAAATTCCCTGCTGCGTCAGATGAGTTGCCCTACTAGGCCAGTCCTTTGCCTTCAGCCTTGGCCATGCTTTGCAGCCTTTTTGCCTCCTACTCCTCAGCAGTCAAAGTTACAGGATTAGTGACATTAGAGGGGCCATCCCTGCCTGTTGCCTTTATGTCATTTGTTTGTTGATCTGTTATCCGCGAATTCATCTGATCCTGCCTGGGACACTGCTGTATACTTATGTGAGCTTTTGTGATGTATGTGATACTAATGCATGAAAAAAGGATCTAATAATTCCTTTTGGCGCCTTCCCAGCCATCAGTCACCGTCTGGCACTGATCCCAGAGCTATTTTGGTTCTACATGTTTTACTGAAGCTGTAGCTATAGCAGGTGACAGCCCGTCTGAGAGGAGACTGTGTATACCTGCATTTGATTTTGTTCTTGAGGGCTTTTGCTAAAATGCAGAGAACTTCTGTTAAAGGGAATAGTGTTACTCTGTGTTTGCATTGACTTACTGAGGTAAAAATCCAACTCAAATTTCCTGGCACTCAAAAAAACCCCCAAATTCTGTTTTTCCTGTAATGTAATAATGAGAAAGAACGATTTAAGTAACTTCCAGTGATTGATGTTTGTATTTTCTGCTTTCAGATCCTCTTTTATCCTCTATTAGCTGTTCTTTCCATACTCTT
Source organism: Larus michahellis (assembly GCF_964199755.1). Taxonomy (NCBI): domain Eukaryota; kingdom Metazoa; phylum Chordata; class Aves; order Charadriiformes; family Laridae; genus Larus; species Larus michahellis. Next base: position 23,491,250 of record NC_133901.1, read on the forward strand.
TAGTCCATCTCATTTGTACTTAAAACTTCATCCTTTTTCACTGATTCATATCTGAATGCCATATGGAAGACAGGAAAACTGGTGGGCTTATGCAAGATTTTGGTCAACTTGAGCCCTATGTCATAAGCTGCCTGCAGCAGAGCTTGGTTGCTGGCTTTGAAGGGGACTGTGCTATTTACGCTGAGTTTGACTGTAGTCTGGTCGGAAGCAGAAGTATGTTCTTCTGCATGGAGGGTGGTCTGGGGGATCTGTTTAGAACTGGCATCCCAATTCTGTTCAGTTGGGAAAGGGAGGACTCTGTAAGACCTGCAGAAAGGGTGAATTTTCTAGTAGTAGTATATCCTAAAGAGTTAATGCAATATGGTCTCTAATGTTTCAAGGATACAGGAACATTCTGAGGAGAGAAGGGGTGGAAAAAACAGTAAGAGAACAAACCTCTGTCACCCCAGTACCTTCTCCTGCCTCTGCTGCCCCTTGGGCTCGATCCTGCTGTTATCTCTGGTGCTTTACAGGATGGCACCAAGGCTGAGCGCCTCACCTTGGCTGTGAGGTACGTCTCTCTCTCTCACTCAAACTGTCTGGTTGGGGCCTGACTTAGGCACTGGTTTTCAGCTCCCAAATCACATCTGTTTCTTGACACCTGCATAATTCGGGAGAAGAGACTTTGCAAATCAAACTGATGATGGCTTATACTTTTTGAAGAATGTGTACTACGCTCCTTCAAAGAAAGAGTGATAGCAAAGAAAACTTACTGTGGCTAACGCTGAAGATTTTTCTCAATTGGTGGTCAAATATAGCCCACGCACAGAAAGGTTGCACTGGCAGTTATGAAGATTAAACTGCCTTTTTGTTGGATTCCTCAGACTCAGGAGTACTCACAGGGTAAGTTCACGTTTTGATTTATGGAGGAGCAGATATTTATCTCTTCTCATGCACTACATGCCCATTTTGGGAACGAGCTGACGTTTGCTGTCTGAGCTTGAACCCCGCAGTGTGTGGGTGAGGATTTCCATAACTCGCCTCTCAGCTGAATCTCACACAGGGTTCTCAAGGTGGAGAGACTTTCGCATGCTGGGCTCAAATGCTTTCATCTGAGACACTTAAATGCTTATGCAAAGTCTAGTTTTGAATATTTAGCTAGAAAGTACTAAGTGCATTACTCCGAGGGGTAAGTTAGAGAATACATTCAACCAAATTAATGTTTCAGGTATTTAGTTTAAATGTAGACTTATGATTAATTCCTTACTAAAACATAATGACACAACCTTATTTTTCACTATGCTGATACTTACATAGGGCTACTGTCCTTCCTTTTTATCCAGTCACCCTTCTTACTCACGTCACTAGAGTGTGCATTGCCATCCGCACCGTGCAGGGTAGTGGCTGTTGGTAGCAGTGCAGGATCTGGAACTAACAGCTGTGTCATTAATCACCACTCTGGGACATTTCGGGGGAGTTAATTCTTTTTTTTTCTTACAGGCAACATTTTGGTGGTGGCATACTTGGATGTTTGTGTAAGTTAGGCCTGGAGCTCTTGGTCTTGCTACCAACAGAGCACGTAGGGGTTTTGTGATGAGTTTATACAGACTGGTTGAACCTACCTTGTTTCCAGTGTCATTCTTTATGTCCCCTTTTGTATGCTGCTAACTTTGGTCCAGCTCTAGGTTGAAAGGAGTGCTTTATCCTCTTAAACTCCTGTTATTGGCCAGGGAAAGTTAACTTCAATATCTTCAGCTTTCTACAACATAAGTCACTGGTTGGATTTTCTCCTCTTCTGGTTACAGTTTCATTGTTGAATTAAATGTAGGTGACAGGTCAACACCTTGATAGTTGTGAAAGGGGAAGTGGCATCCAATTTACACTGAGTGTCCCCTTGGGAGCATTGCCAAGACTTTAGAGGGATGTATGACATCCTTATTTGCATCACTGTGACCTGCCTTGTAGCTCTCTGGTTTGCTTCTTATCTCTTGAGAAAACCTGATAGAGATTTTGGTACGTTTCCAACTAAAGGTGTTTCATGTTGTCTGACGACTGGGTTTGTTAGTTGAGCAATATCCCCCTTTTACTTTCTCGCTCTAATTGGCACAAAACACGCTCTGGTCTCCTAGCTGAGGGCTGCAAAGCAGTGTGGTCCAGAGGAGCCACAGAGCTGAGCCAGAAAATGGTCCAGCCATGTGAAGGTATCTCCTGATACTGTTCTGCTACAAAATTCATTGTTCAAACTGAAGCTGTTTGTGAGCTTTGCTGTATCTTCTTCTTTGATTTATAGGCCTGAGAATGCTGGAAAACTAAATTTTAACGTTTTCAACCTTGATTTTCATGTTTCAAAACTACTTTTGAACAACAACAAAATATCAAGCAGGTAAGTTGAATAGATGGTAAAACTTTTAGGTTTGAACAGAAAAATTATACCTTACGTATAGTCTCCCCCTTGGTACTGCATTATATTTTAGCTCTAATAGCCAAATTTATTGCAATTTTACCAATAGAAAGGTACTGTCTTGAAACTTTTAAAACAGAAAAATGAAATTCCAAAATAGTGTGATCCAAAGTTTACTGGAAGTTGGAGAAAGTCTTCCTGTTGTGTTCAATGAATGTTACAGTAGGGCAGAAAGGTTTACAGAAGAATAGGCTATACCTAGTTCTTTTTCTTTTCCTTACATCTTCCTTCCAGATCATCAGCAGAGGACAGGAACTACTACTTTGTCAGTGGGATTCTCTGGGGATTTTCCTTTTATTTCAAATTTTATGTGGTGGTTGCCGTAGGTCTGCAGCTGACTTTTGTGCAAATGCTGGGTGTACTGGGCTCCAGTTTCCTTCTGCCTCCCACGTAGTATGTCTGTCAGCTCTTCTACTGGCATAGAAGCCATCAGTGTTTAAAGGAAGAACAGCAGTTTGATGGCAATTCTGGATGAGGTGGAGGATAAATGATTCTGGCGAGAAAGAAGTGGTTGTATTTTTGTTGTGACTGCAAAGTTATCTTTCACCATCACTTTAAGATTGTCGATGTGGTTCACACGTTGGCTTTGAGCTCTTCACTTCTGCAAGCAATGTGGTTGAAACATGTCTGTTTTCTGTGGCTGATAAGGACATTTTGTTTAATACTTCCTTGATATGAGCTACACGTTACATGTGAGAATGAAACAATCGCTTTCATAAAGTACTGAATGCTGTAAAAGTTGTGGCCTGTTTTCTCATCAGTGCCAACCACAGATCACTCCCATGACAGCTATGAGCTCCACATGACCAATGAGCCAAGTAATCTCTGGATACAGAGCTTGGGCAACTCTCGCTGATTTTTTTGGTAGAAATGAAAAAACTCATTTTTTTTAATTCAATGCAATCATTGTTCAACACTGTAACAAAAAAATGAGTAAAAATCATGCTTTTAAGTGATGAGGAAGAGAATAAAAGAATCTATTAAGCTTCACTTTTAGAATTTGAAAGACACTTCAGTCATGGATGGATGAGTGTAGTATGCAAACCCCAGCCCCAAACCCCCCCATATCTCTAAGTTTACTACTTGATGATTGGACCTGGTAACTTTGCTATCCTATTTGTATTTTTTGTAATGATGCTATACAATATAATTCATTATACACTCTTAGCTTGTGCTATAGCCTTTCTTTGATTGCATACTTTCTTTCATCTCCAGTGAAGCAACAAAAAGGAAATGATATATAGGTCAAAGAAAGCTCATTTAAATTAGTTAATACTTCTAGTGACGAATGGTGTCTTATCACGTATCGCCAAAGAGAGGTGAGACGAAAAACCTGAAACGATTTCTAAGTAACTTTCCGTGTTGAAAGATCACTTTCTGAGGCGTGTTCCCTTGTACGCTTGTCCTACAGACTTCCCACTAGTGGCAGATTTTGCCCTGTCGTCATGGATGGACATCTTGTTTCAGAGATGCAAATTTACATTTGCACAACTCGTGTGTAGGAAGTTTCACTCAGCACCTCCACTCTACCTCTCCCCCAGCCCGCCTCAAGGTGCCTCTCACTACAGACACTATGGGAGACTCTGAATCATTGCAACAGCCCAGGTAGTGGAAAGCCCTGCTGGGAGAATGTTTGTCACATTTTCACAAGTGCACATAACTAGCTGGATGCTTCACTTAATGCTAAATATCTATGACATTTGAGAGAGACTTAAAATAAATGTGTCATGCTGCTTGTGTTTGCTTGAAAGAATACTTGTACTCAAAATGTCCTGGATTGTTCTAATACCTTGATTTCTTGCCAGCTCAGAAGAGTCTGGATAATAGAGTCACCAAACACTTGCACGTGTTTTTGCTGGTTTGGGGTTTTTTTGGTGCGTTTTTTTGTTTTGCTTTTTTTTGTTGGTTCGATTTCCGCGCCCCCCCCCCCCCCCCCCCCCCCCCGCCCCAGCACTGTGCTGGGTTTTGTCCTTTTCATAACGAGTATTATTATTTTTTTTTTATTATTTGGTCCAAGATTTTCTCCACCTGCCTTCATCTTCCTGTTAGTCCTTTCAAAGGCAGCAGTTATAGTGTATGGGTCGTGTCCTGAACGTATCCTGAAGCTCTAGCCCTGGCTCCCAGGTCTCTCGGTGCACTAGGTTGTCTACAAACAGGAAGGAAAAGGACGACAGTCCTCTGATCTGAGGAAGGCTAAGTCTAGTTACTTGAGGCAAAGACGTTCTTGTAAAACACAGTTCATTTTGGAATAGCAGATTTGTCAAGCCCAGATTGCTTGGCTTAAAACATCTTGTGTTTGAGCAGCTTCTCTGGCTCTGCTTCTTGCAGAACAAGCCCTTGTTGTTTATGGGAGCCCCTGAAGCTTGTGCGCAGTGTCCCGTGGTTGGGAACAGCACCTTCCTTAAAGCCCTGGCCAAGGGCCTAACCAACAGGACACTGCTGTGGCTGACTGGAGTTGTCCAGTGGGCTGACTGGAGTTTCCCAGGCAATCAGTAAGTGGAGAAAGACTTTGAAAATGAGAACAAGCAAGATATGCTAGAATCAGCCAAGGGGAACCTTGTAGAAAGAGGAAAAATGACCCTGGAAGACATTTCCTTAATGGGAGCTAGGGCAAGACTGCCCTTAGGGGGGCCCCCAAATGCCTCTTGTGTAAATCAAGAGGTGAGGACTAGATCTAGAAAAAGAGTTTTAAGGGTATAGGAGGATAAGAAAGGCAGTATCTCAGTTGTTATGCAAAACAACCTGCAAGAGTCAGGATGGAAGGACCCAGGGCTGTGGTTTCCTTGGAAAAAGAGCAGGACTTTTGGACAGAGGGAAGTCTGAGCTGGCTGTTTTGGACAACCAAGGTTTAAATCTCCCCAGAGGAAAGTCCCTATGATGTAACTGTGTAGTGCTGAAAAGCTACAGCAATTGCAGCATTTGCCTTGAGAAGGCCTGTGTCCATGGCTACTCTGCCAATGTTCGTGACACAACCACTCAAAAGTTTTAACTAATATCTATTAAAAACAAACTTGTTTGGGTTTTGTTTGGCAATCCAAAATAAGCACGTATTACTGGATATTTTTATTGGTCTTCCAATAATACATGACAAAACACCAGCTATGTCAATCGTGTGCTAAGTAGTCCAGAGTGATCAAGTGCTCTATGTCAAGTGAGACTTAGTAAAGCTTTCAGTCAATGAGTTCTCTTGGTCAACTTAAAATGTTACTTTTTCATGTCACTTAGTTCTTCTTTCTTCTCTTTTCTTTTTAGGGTTTGTTTTATTGGTTTTTGGTCAACTTGAGGAAGCAAATGTAGAACATGAGAAAAAAAAAAAAAGCAGCTTCATGTTTTCTAAATTATTTTCTTCTAAGAAAAAACTATTCAACATGTTTCAATTGAAGTCATGAATAGCATCTGCCCACCTAAAACTGCACTTCTAGTGAAATTTTTATGTGCCAGATTTTTTTCCCACCTCCATACTAGTCTACTAATTGTCAATCTGGAAAATGTCACATACGTATCTCTTTCATAATTGCCAAGGAATAGTATCTTTTTCTCTTCTTTCTAAATTAAATATTTTTTAAGTGCAAACCTCATTTGTTAGTACTGAAAGCTGCATTGATGTTCAGGCTGTGGATTTTGGTCCCAGCCACTCTTCTTTTCCAGATCTTCTCTGTACATCTCTGGGAAACAGCCATGCCACAGCAGTGGAAAAGCACTGACCAACACGCATAGAGGTGGTGAGGTGGGGTCTATAGAAAACCAGAAGCTTCAGGCTTAATTTCAGTGGGGTTATATGATGAGTCTAGTGCTAAAAGGTTGCTGACAGCTTTTTTTGGGTGAAGATTCCAGAGTGTTAGACCACAGTAAATCCCACGGCTTCTTTTTGTAACCAGGTTCCTTATTATCTACAAATAACACCTGGTGGTCTCAGTCCCTTGCAGGACATACATATTGTATCCTCTCAAGTGATTCCTTCCCTTCTTCCCCACCTTTGTAGAAGTTATGCAGAAAACTGGCACTTCTTGACCTCTTTAGTGGTCAGAAAAGTATTAGTCTAAATGTTTCTTTTGTTGTGTCTGTTATGCCTAAAGGCACATACAAATTTAGACTGGAAAGGAGATAAAGCTGTAATGAAGAAAACCTAATGTAACCTAGACCTCGGCTTGGTAGGGAGCTTTTAATTGTTTCGTTTGTTGACTATTTTTTTTCATCCTTCTTTACAGCTGTAGGTTTTGCCTTCAACTTTTAGAGGTCCGTTTCTGTGAAAAGGTGGATGGCTATCACAAGAGTCTACAGACAGAGTAGGGTTAATTTTGAAAGAGAGAAACCTGCCCTCAGAACACCAGATATTCAGCTCCTGTATGAACATAGCAGCAAGCAACTAGCAGTGCTAGGATGGATACTGGGGTGTTCATGGCAGATGCACCAGCCTCGTCATAACCAGCAGTTTCAATAGAACAAAGGTTCGTTTCTCCCAACAGGCATATAATTTGTCCATAATTGCTTCAAACCAATGTCATTCAATAGTATTTCTAGATCTGTTCCTTATGAAGTGCAACATATAATTAGTAAAAATTGGTTTCTTCCTTCAGATAAGGTTTTTTGTCAGTCCATGCAAGCACTGAACTGCATGAAATCACTGTGTTGCATCACAGCTTCTAAAGCTCAAGAGATGTTGAGCAAGTTACCTGTGGAACTTTTGAGCTTGGGATTTATTATGCATTTCATCATCAAGGATTATGCAATGATTAAATCCCCGCATTTGGCCCTGTTCCTTTGAACTAGTGCCTTCTCATGCCCTTTGCTTTGTCAAAGGTTTCCTAAACCATTGGAAATTACAGAAGGGAATTTCCCGTTTGGTTCTGTTCTTCCTGGTCGATCAGCTGTATTGCTATAATGCTTTGTTTTCAGCAGTTCAAACAAGTGTAGTAATATGTAATAAAACAACTTATCTTTGCAAGAATGAATAAAAATGGAAATTTTGGTGAACTGCTGCCAGCCAATTAAAAACTCTCATGTTTCTCATCTTATTGTAGGGGACAGGTAAAGATATAAACAGCGTCTAACATCAGGGTAGGTAAGAGATGTTTTGTTTGGTTTTGTTTTTAAATATTTCATGTTTATTATTAGACCTCAATCTATAAAGAAGTTACTATAAGCTGTAGTCTATCAATCAAATAGTTAATAATTATAAAATTCCTTCTCTGTGTCTCTCTTCAGAAGCTAACGGAATGTTTTAAGTCTTGCATCTGTATGACTGTTCTAGTATCTCACAGGATAGCTGCATAGTCAAAAGATTACCACTGTGGGGCTACAGTTTCAATGCATTTCAAACTGTTTTCCAAATCATGTACGTCTCTGAATTCCCCATGTGCATGTGGCTTCTCATGTGCAAGATTTGGAATGAAAACAGGCATAGTTTTATTGATATAAGTCCACATGTACCTGGAAACCAAACAGTCTGCTTCTGTGCTGCTCCACAATGGGGAGAGCGATGGGGCAAGCCCATCCCCCAGAAATAATGCCCATTTTTCCACTGGTACAGGGGTGTTTAGCAAGGTTGAACTATGAAGTCACGTCAGACTTTCAGCAGGTACTTCTGTGAGGAAAAGCCCTTTGGGATGAAAGAGAGGAAGCGTATTACCAGGGGACAGCAGCCTGGTGACCAGGGAAAGCAGGGACAGAAGAGCTGTAGCTTTGCAGCTGGTATCCAAGAGCAGTCTGACCCCCCAGCTCTCCTCTTTAGCATCCCCCAGCTATCGGTTTCTCAGTATTAACTTGAAAAAGGCTGTTTTCCCTGAAGTGTTTCCTCTCCTTTCGGAACTGTAACTGAATGGCTCTATAGCACTGGCACCTAGGCCGTCTTTGCCTCATCTTTTTATAACACATAGAGAAGGGGTTTGGCCTGTTCCCTCTGGGCCCTGGAACAACAGGAGGGGAGGTGTAGGAGAGGCTGGAAACTTTGTCAATCTGTGTTTTGGTGCTTTCTCTTTGGTGCACACTCTGAGTGCAGCAACAGGGAGGGAGAGCAGGGTTTGTGAGGGTATCTGAGGAAGGACGTTGAGAAACTTACAGCAAAGGGAAGTTGGGAAGAGACAAATAAATTAGGAAACTAAAAGAAGAAAAGGAGAGTTAGACATGACAACACCACAAAAAATAACGTGGAACCCAAGTGTAAAATCATGCTCAGGGCAGGGCTATGTCCAGTTGAGGTTTGAGTATCTCCAAGGGTATTCAAACTGGGCTTTCACATCCCCTCCTGGGCAGTCTGTCCCACTGCTTCACCCCGCCTTGCTATGAAGACGGTTTTTCTCTATGTCTGATGAGAATTTCCCTTCTCACAACTTGTGGCTGCTGCCTCTTGTGCTTTGTCTGTGGCCCTCTGAGGGGACTCTGGGCACAGCCCTCCCCACGCAGCCCCACAGGCCCCAGCACAGGGAAAGAACAGCCTCCCTTGAGCGGGCAGCCCCCTCGCTGACCCCCACTCTGTGTGCAGCCTCCCAGCTGCGTCAGTATTAGGACACTAAACGCAATGTATTGGCCCAGAAATGACCACCCACAACTGGCCCATGAGGTGCTCGTGGCCACCCTGCAGCCTGGCAGACCAGCCTGTTGTAGGCCCCTGGCCAGTCCATATGGCCCGGTTTGGTCATGCAGGTGCTGAGGGAAACCGGGATGAAAGTCTCATGGGGTCTGGGTGGACAACAGTTGCCATCTCCTTATCCACAGGGAATAATTGCTTCCCTTGAGCACATAAGCACCTCCTTGTTTTTATATCTCTTGCCTTCTGTTTGTGTTATGGACTTGTAAATGTAAAGACTGATAAGATATGGTTATGAGTCATATCAGGACCTAGAAGGCAACTTTCTTCAGCCGTCTGCATTAAACCTTTTTTGATTATTTTTTTTAAACTGCTTAGTGTGTACAAAGTACCTTCAGTTTATTTGCACAAAGAACAAATAAAAGGACAGTGCCCCTGAAGTTGAGGCCCTCCTTGTGGCTTTTGATCTAAATCTTAACCTAATTTCCTGAGCCATGAGGTAAAAGGAGTACTATGAGCAAGAGTCCCACTGTGACATAAAGCACAACGTAAGCCATGGCCTCTTGTGGGAATGAGGTGTGATGAAAACTGGCTGAGGGCAGAAGTATGGGGTGAGCACTAACTGGCTGACGTAGTTTCTCTGGTATCCAAACTGCTTGTGCTTAATTTAGGAGCAGGTCGTGGTGTCAAAACTCATGTGAGAACATTCTGTCTAAAGAGCACTGGATGGAGAAGAAATGGAGCTGTTGAGATGCAAGGCCACCTCTATCTATGTATCAGTAATGTTAAGCTGTAATTGTCTAGGAAATGGCATAAGAAGCACCAAAATGGCATACAAATGTAATAGATTTGGGATCAATGAGGAAAGAAATTAGGGGTGAGTTGTTTATTTGGGGAGAGTTTGGGCAGAGGAGAGGAGATACAAGGGTGGTGAAAAGGTGGGTTCAAGAAAAGGAAAAAAAATATGGAATAAGGTATAAAATGAAGAAGGAAGGCAAGAAATGGGAGGATCTTGCTAGAGGAGGAGTGTGGCTGCTTCCAGGCACTGGTGAGGCCAGCCTGTGGGCCCAAGATCCCCGGGATGCTGGGGGCAACCCCTGTGGACAACGCACCAGACTCTCCACCAGGTCTATGTCTGAAAGACAGTGCAGGAGGGGGGAGTAGGAAGGGACAGATTTGTAAGGAAGCATAGACTTGTACCTTAACACTCAGTGCAGGAGGCAAGGCAGCAGAATTGCAGTTTACTAGCACTTAGTAGTGATTTTTCATTTTTCTTTATAATTTAGCCAATATATTAATGTAACTACTGTGTCGGTACTAATAGTAAGCAAAAGAACTGCAACTCAATATTACTTGAAGTGATATAATTGGGAAGTAATATTTCTAATAATAGTGGTGTTTTTATTAGCCAATTAAGGTATTATGTTGGGTTTTTTTTAAAGATGCGCTGCCTAATCAATAACCATTATAATCACTTACATCTCAAGTCTCCAAGCTAATGAGGGAGGGGTGAACTTGGAGAGTAACAAGTGCATTAGCAAGACAGGAGACAAACTGATCTCTCTTTGTGAGAAGGCTTTATTAGCAATTTTTGAAATTGTTTGCCTACCGCTTTTGGTGCTCTTGGTACTAATCCATGGATAAGAAGATAGGGTTACTATCTTGACAATCTTAGAAAATTCTCTTTCTAAAGTAGCTGGAGACTTTCCTAGTATAGTATCGACACTAGAGTGAAATGGGAGGGTGGAAGTGGAGGAATATGAGTTGATAACCCAATGCCTAATTTTCATGTCTTCTTAAAGGCAGTTGCTTGATAGAGACTGGATAGTGTGAATTCCTGCTTACAAAAAAGTAAAAAAAAAATAAAATTCCCAGGTTGTTACTGGACAGCCAGTTTAAAAAAAAAAAAAAGCGGTGCCAATGGGGAAGATGGAGAATTGCTTACTATCAACCTGATGCTTCTTGATACCTGTCAATCTAGAAATAGTTATAAGTTATTCATGTTTACTCCTACCTTTGTGGAAAGGAAGAAGCTACCAAGCTGAACTTACAGCATTTCAGGTGTTATCATTCTAGTTATCTATTTTGTAGCATTGCCTGATGCTGACAGATGGTCCTTAAAACAGTTCAGAAATCGCTGCATACTGACAGCATTGATCTTTGTGTATATTTACGGTGTTTCACAATGACCAAAAAGCAGTTAGAAAAAGCAGTGTACATCAGGGCATGGGATCTTTATTGCCTCTTCCCCTGTCCCTTGGCCAATGGCAGTGGCTCTGAGGAGAAGCATCTCCAACACGTGTGACCATGCGCACTGCAAGGCCACTCATATGTACCCCAGCCATATAAGCTTCCCTAAATTAATTTATCTGTATAATAGCCAGAATTTATCTGAATAACAATCTGTTCTAGAGTTCAAATTTTTTGCATTTCTAGGAAAAAATAATAGGAAGACGCCCTTTGTGAGAGGTAGTGGCAGTCTGTGAAGAACAGAAGGTATGTAATTATGAACTGACTATGACCTGTCCCCTCAGCTCTACTTTCAGAGAAGCTACTTAAAGCTCAGATTACTCTCTAACCACCTGGAACTGGTAGCAGCTCCTGTGTACAACAGTTGACCAGGACGTGGCCTGCAGCCATCGTGTTCATGTCATGCAGGTCACTTAAATGGTGTTGGAAAGTAGCAGCCTTCAGTAGTGGCTCCAAAAGTGCACTTGCAGAGATGAGAGAGCCTCTCTCCAGGGGTTTCTCTGAGCCATGCGAGGCAGTTTGAAGATTGTGTGTGTTTGAGCTGCACGTTCAGGAGTTCCGATATTCGGGTGAAGTTTGGGATGGGAAAGTAACAGGATACAGCTATTGCTTATGAAGCAGCATTAATGCATTCTGGACAGTACAGATTCAGTAGAAAATATAGTCCTATTTCAAGTTGCTTTTAGGCTAACTGTTTCAGATGAAATGGTTCAGATGTGTGATGAACTGGCAAGACACTGGAACAGTGTTGCCCAGGGAAGTTGTGGGTGCTCCATCCCTAGAGGTGTTCAAGGCCAGGTTGGATGGGGCTTTGAGTAACCTGGTCTAGTGGAAGATGTCCCTGCCCAGGGCAGGGGAGTGGAACTAGGTGGTCTTCAAGGTGCCTTCCAAGTCTGACTGTTCTATGAAAGTAATGGCAGTGAATATATGGTAAAAGAAACCCATTTCCATGAATAGTCAATGTTGCCCACGTGGCCCCACCAGTACTACAGTCTGGAGCTCAGAAAGCAGTAATCTGGAAAGCCTGATGTTAGTGTGTTGGCCAACCAGTAAAGACTAATGTAGTGCTTTGGTATCGTTTACCCAGCTCCTCTGAGTGTACCATACTGAAATGAATGTCTGGGTTAGGCCCATCTCCTTCTGCCCCCAAATTGGGCTTATTAGACTAGAGCACAGCAGATACACAGTTTCTGTAGGTAACTGAGAGTTACCTACACTTTACTCTCCTCATTTCACAACCCACACTCCTACCCCTAAAAATATACATGCTTCACCCACAGAACCATTACCTCACAGCCTTTTATTTCCTCTTCTTTTGGGCTGAATCTCCTAACCTACTTAAAGAAAAAAAAAAAAAAATTTCCCCAGCACGCTGTTATCTCTGGTTATAGCACCAGGAAGGTGTGCTTGGGGCCGCATCGGGCATGATGGAATTTGCCATGGGGAAACCCGCTGATGACAGTGGAACCCGCCCTCGTGTGAATTCCCATGGCTCCCGCCACCCCTTTATAAGCAGGTGGAGGTGCAGCAAGGCTGGCAGGACAAACCGGCAGCAGCCCAGCACTCCCAGGAGCACAGCTGCTGTGAAGTGGAAAGAGTGGAAATGGCTGGCTTTAGCAGCAAGAGCTTGGTCCTGGTTTCCCTGTTGGGGCTCCTGGCGCTGCTCCTGTGCGGCACCTCTGATGGTGAGTGAGCTCGGGTGTCTGGCCCCAGGAAGCGGTTCTCGGTGCCTGCCACGCTGGGGTGTGCATGCTCATGGCTGGCAGCAGGACGAGGGAGAGGTGGAAGGGAATTATTTCAGCACAGTATGCTGCCTAATCCTCCTCTTCTGGAGCTGGATAGTCAGGGGGCTGAACAGAGAGTACCCTAGGCAGCACGGCAGTGAGGTCCAAACGGGTTTTATTTACCTGGTCATTTTCCTTCATTCCAGCACAAAGCAACCAGGATTGCTGCCTGTCTTACACCAAAGTCCGTTTGCCTCGGTGGGCGCTGAAGGGTTATACTGAACAGCTCTCCAGTGAAGTCTGCGATATCCATGCGATCATGTAAGTTACTTTTCAGAAGATACTAGTTTTTTCTGACATGTATTAACCTTAAGATAACTGTTTGGGCAGAAGCAATGATTTGAACACTATAAGCATGATTTTTTTCCTTGCTTTTTCAAAACATTAAATTAACTGAATAAATGGTATATGATACCTGTAAACAAAATACATCGTCTCTAGTTGATAGGGACTACTATCTCATAGGACAGCCATACAATGTAAACAATAAATCTGACTGTTTAGCAATCACTGTGCAAAGACATGCTTTGTCTCCAGCTGAGGGCCACGCTAGCCGACACAGGGCCTTCCCTGGCCAAAACCTGTAAACAGATACATAAGTGATGAGTTCTCTTAACTCATAGAGATCAGAAGTTTTTTTTCCCCATGAGATTTTAGCCCTCTTAGATGTTGATCTGTCACCTTAACTTAACAGCAACTATTCTCCTTAGTCTCACAAATTATTTCTGGCATCCAGCAAAGCTCTTTGCCTCAATAGTTCCAATAAATTGAATACAACTTTATGGTGCAAAAAATGATCCCTGAGACTGAAGAAGCTATTACATTTTAATTTCATTAGGTATCTCTTTTTGTTCATACAGTATTGGAGGGCTTGTGGAGCATCCCATATCCAACTGGCATTTACAAAAGTGGTTGCTATTGTTTATTATATAGAGTAACTAAATTGCATGTTTTTGACCAAATGCCTCTTCATAGTATTTACTGGCAGGGATTTCTAATGATTTACTGATCTCTTTATCATTATTTATTTTCCAGTTTCCACACCTACAGTGGACTGAACGCCTGTGTAAATCCTAAGGAAGGCTGGGTGAAGAAGCATCTTCTTTTCCTGAGGTAGGCATTTAAAAATCTAAATACTACTAGGCTGATGAAAACAGAGCATGTATGAAAGCCCATTTCTTACATCCCCTGAATACCACTTCTGATGTGGCAATGCTGAACACATTTGTCTTTCCATCTCCTGTCAGAGATGGCTGCTCCTTTTTAGAGTCTGATGGGGACAGTCATGTCATGTGTCCCTTTTTCTACCTGAGCTATTCTCTCAGGAGGCGCTACATCTTGGAGAGAGAACCTTATAATTGACTTATGGCTGAGGTCATTATTTAAGTGTGTTGTCTCATTCTTTTAACAGCCATAAGCTCAAGAGGATGTCAATGTGATACGGTTTCCAGCAGGGAACTGAACATGGACGTGGCTGAAGAACCACTGGGTTCAACCTCTTGGTTGAGATTGTCGTCCTGTACACTGTTGTGTGCTTACTCACCACTGTCTCTGGCTTCTTTGGAACCGTCGGACTTCTGGAGTTGATTCATATTGCATCACTGTTTTGCTTGAATTAAGCACTTTGTTAAAGTTTCTATTTTTACTAATACTCGTATGTTACTAATATGATGTGAGTATTATTTAGTAAGGACTACCTTAAGCTGTTGTACACAGTGTGAATTTTATTAAGTTTATTTCTTTTTTTTTTTTGTTGTTCAGCATATGTAAAACGGGTTATTTATTCTGCTTTTTTTGTTACTTCTTTGGAATGTCTTGTGCCAAAATGTTTCCTTTTAACTGTAGTTAGCATTATAATCTTGAACTATTGTTAAACAAAGTCTGCTTGTAGAAAAAATGGAAATTGGAGTTTAAAAAAAAAATAAATGTTAAAATCTGCACTCTGTGTTATGTATTTATTTTTTTAGTTGAAAAAGGTGACTTCCCCCTGAAATGAACTCCTTTGCTTATGAGCCTCCAGCTTGAACAATTATTCGCACCTCTTAAAGCCACTTTCCACCTTGCTCACTTTGCTTGCTGTATGTGTAGCTATGAACTCCGTAGGATATAATTCCTTTGTCTCCCCCAGACAGCAGCTATATAAGAAGCTTTTGCTTACTTAACATGAAGACCTTTTCTTTGCTCAATTTCATCTTTATCAGACTTGAGAGAATTTCTCTTACCAGTTTCTCTATTTGTTCAGGAGAAACCTTACGCATATTGTTACAGGGCAAGCTTCTAGCTCATCCACTGAGAAGGATTATGATTATGGTAACATAGTTTGCTCTCAACTTAAAGGGCTATCGCTAGAGGGGAAATTTGCAGTGCTTTCCTCCCCTTTATGCATTTCCTATAGTATATGATGACTTCTAGCATAACGAGATTTGTCTGATGCAGGATCTGGTTGATGGAGGTCTGCAGACACTACTAAAGTACAAATGATGCCTGATAAAAGTAATGGGACCTCGTGGAGTTGTAGGATCATGGGTGCAGGTTGAATGGGGAAGGCTGCTCAGCTTTTTAGGTACTATTATATGGCCCACACACACTTCAGGGATGTGACCAAGTAGGCTGTGCAAGTGTAGTCCTCTCATTGTTGGCACCAGAGTCTTGCAGATAAATCTACATCTTGGGTTTTGGTACCTTTTAGACATAGAGATAGAAGCATTATTTTTAATTTAACTTAAATGTAAAGCAATTTTGGTGTCCTTGAGAGAGGAGCTGAGAGGTGTTGAGTTTTCTAAATCATGTTCATGAGTGTAAGGCGGTTATCTTCTGGTTTCAAAACTTGCTAGAACTTAAGCAATCTCCTTGTGGCTCTGCAAATCTGGGAATTGGCAATTCTCTGTGGGTAAGGCTCTGAAGAAGCAGGATTAATTTGTTTTAATTTCCAGCAGGTGGAATCCACGTTCCTGATATTAATGATATCATGTAAGAAGCTGTTGGCCTCCCAGGGAGGAGTAATTACCCAGCATGTTCCCTGGGGATTCCCATAGCTTCTGGGCCAAACTTCAGAGCTCTGCCTCATACTAGCCAGCAGTGGTCTGGGCTCCTGTTTGGGGTCAAAGAGCTTGCAGGCTAAATCTGGCACCAACAAAACGGTATAGACACAATGAATGGATTCATGTTAAAAACATCAGAAGGTGAGGTTCCCCAAGCCAACCCTGGGAATACGTAGGCATTGGTGGAGACGGTAGGAACCACAGCTATGGTGCAGAAACTCAGTGCAGAAAAACATGGAGTCCACGCTGGCAAATTCAAAGCGAGTGAGCAAAATAAGAAAGTGAAGATCAATATGAAAAATTCTGTGGGTGGCTCTTTGCACTCCCAGCTTGGGCCTGTTAAAAGTTTCGTATTGCTTCTGTAACTCATCCTTCCTCTTGTCAGCCATGGCTCCATCACCACAAAAACCTGGATGCTTTATCCACAGAGCTATGACTTGTGCGATTTTTTTTTTGTTGTTCCTCTTTCATTCTAATTTAATATTTTTTCTTTTTTTATAACAAACCTCACTGGAAGAAAAAAAAGTAATTTGAATTTTTTTTTTCTATGCTCAATAGCATAGATTGATAAGGTTGTTATGTTACTGATAGGAAATTCCACATAAAAATAGCATGTCCCTCCACACATTCCCGAGGATACAGGCAGGTATTATAAGCGAGTGCTGTTTCTCCAAAATAATCGGACTTGAGGCCCATTTTTGTGAGTAAGTAACCTTAAGAGGCCAGTTAAAAGTTCTGACAGCTCGTAAAATCATGAGCATTTCTAGGAAAAGCTTAATCTTGATTACTTTGGTGGGGCTGTTTTGCATTTGTGTAGGTAAGTTTCTTTTTTTTTTTATATCTTTGACCCTGAGATCCTAATTCAGCATGTATAATTTTGTTGAACAATTTAATGTGCAGTGCTAGACAGTCATCTCGGGACCTTTTCCTTCCCTGTATATATTATTTTTCAAAAAAACAAACTGTTTTTTCTTCCAAAATGCCAATGAGGCTTTTTATTAGAGCTTGGATATCATTTGGATAACAGGTGTGAGAGCTGTCAGTAGAAGTCTGTGGAAAAAAATGCTATTGTATAAGTTACCAGTTTAAACAAATTCAGTAGCATGACCCATATTGGTTAGTATTGCCTGATGCATGGATCTGGTTCTGTTCCAGTTCTGGATTTGGATCTGTTCTTGGCTAGTGGGAAAATATGTTTAAATACTATACTTTCTCATATCTGTGTACAGTCCTATGGAATTATCTACATAGAAAAAGGTATACAATGAGGAATGGCTCTTAGAATGCATTTTTATCTGCCACTGCACACTGTATGTTTAAAAATCAGCAGGTGTTAATGAAAGGTAGGAGAGATGTTGATAATAAAAATAACAGCATTGCACAGACAGTGATTTTTGTAAGGAATAGCAAACCTTCTGCTGATTTAATTTTGCTATTAAAATATAAAACCTGCCACATCTCATCTGCTGGGCAAATATTAACAAGTTATTTGTTGAATTACTGTTGAGTTGATAGTAGCTCCTAACTATCAGTTGAAGACTGTTTTTTGTTCCTCAGCTGTTGTTTTTTCCACCTTCCACACCAAGAGGGGTTGTAAAGCATGTGCAAAACCAAGAGACAAATGGGCGAAGGCCCTTCTTAGCCTGCAGCATACATGTTTTCAAGTATATGTGAAAACCAAGCATTACTGGGTGTACTTAGTGACAATGACACTTTTAGATCTGTCATATGGGTGTTGATAATTGGTCAGTTGTTTTTGATTACCAGTACCACCAAGCCCGCATGTAGCTGAACTCTACTCAAGAACTGGATGTATCGTTCAGCTGTGATTTTGTTGAGAAGAGAATGGGGAATTTGTGAACCAAGGAGGGCTTTAGGCTTGTGACACTGTCACTTGATTAAGCCTTCTGTACACTGAGCTCAGCTGTGTCACGCCCTGGCAGTCCTAGTGCAAATACCAGGCTACAGGCAACATCCATTGCCAAAATATGAATCACAAGTTTTTAATCTTCAGACTAAAACCAGTGCATTGTGTGTGTTATGTTTACAAAGTGATTATAGTTGTATGACTGTACAGAAATGGAAAATTATAATCTATGTTCCTATGATCTTGTGGTTGCTCTGTTCTGGGAGGTGTCAGCCTTAACCATCCAGTGTTGCATCCCGAACTCTGTTAAAGGTTTTCAAATTGCTGTTTGTTCCTTCTACATTATCAGTTGCAGACAGCTTCCCGTCAAAGCTCACCAAGAGTTGCTGGCATTAGAACATTTAAATACGATATACAATTGATATCGTGCTGTGGCTGCTATTATATATTAAGCGTAGTGTATTGCTTACGTAGCTACTACTGTAAATAAAGCCAGGCACTTGTTTAATAGTCTTTTAGCTTCCTTGAATTTATGGAATTATTCAAAGATTATGCAATCACAAATACATATTTAATATAAAGCATCAGATGAAATTCAGAATACTGTATGCTTAAAAAGCAAATATGTCACAGGAAAAGTAGAGACTAAAATACTACTGTTAATTGTTATTATTAAATTTACAATGGTATTTCTATAGTTTTGCTTATATGACTTCAGTTATACCCCCAAAATAAAGTAACAATTTTACTCGTATGCATCTGCATCTACTTTCCTGTGTTCCTGAAATTTTGCTACTCTCTAACTTTAAATTGAAACCTCTATTAATTTTATTTTTTTTTACACCCTCTGTATCAAGGAGACAATCGATAGCCTGGGTTGAGATCCCCTGAAAAACCAGATATTCTCTATATAGTGTCCATATACAGAATTGTGCTGGGCACACTCACCATGCATGTCCTGTACTAGAGGGATTTTACCTACCATCAGGGCCACACAGCTGCACATGTAAACGGGAGGAAAAGAAGGATTGCACACCGCAGATTTTCCTAGACTAACGGTTCCAGCAAAGGGATATGAAAATCCAAGGAGAAAGAGCTACCCTACTCTCGGAAGAGGTGACTGATGTAAGTGGGAGTTGACTTTGTATGGTTATCTGTTCTGTGGATAGAAGTCATATCTCAGGTTCTATTAAATTTGGTTCCTTCCCAATGGTTAATACTCTTACTATTGGAGAGGTGTCCAAGGAACGTGTCAGATGCAATCACTAAGGTTCATTAAATATATCAATAATTCCTACATGTATTAATTTACAAACCTAATCTCTTGGTTAAATCTGTTCATATGACCATTGGATCCCATGCGTTCCAGTGTAGTAGATTTTTCACAATACTCCACCTCCTGGAGTAACTTGATTTACCTAAAAGTCTAGGCTTCTCTAGCCCTCAAAGTTACGGAGAAAGCCTTGGAAAATAAAAGATGAAGAGGAACATCTCAACAGCTTTTCACATCTAAGCTAGTTGTTACAATGTTTTGATAATGGACTCATGTTTTTGAGTAGCAGCTGTAGTAGTGAAATTTAAAGGGAAGGTTATTGTTGTGTTTCCTGCAGTGAATGTTACTTTCAGTCACCAGAAATTATGATCTTGAGACACTTTCTCAGTGAAAAAAATTGCAGTTCTAGTTGAGTCTGAAGGTGTATATGTTCTTTCTATCTGTTTGTTTTATAGTTTTTCTCCTTCATTTCTTTGCTACTGGAGATGGATGTAATGGCCCACCGGCTTCAGAGGAGATTTAGCTTGCTTAAGGGCTAACATTAACTGTTTCCTGTGCCACAGTGAATGAGAAGACACACCTAGATAGTTGTAATAAGGTATCAGATACGCTTTTTTGTTAGTTGGGGGGGTTTCTCAGCCTGTGAAGAATATCTCATTTGGAAAGTCACGCTTACAGTAAGAATGAGGGAGAGAGAGAAAAACCAGCTTCTGGAAATAGGAATGGTGTGGCCCAGCAGTTGGGTTCCCTGCTGAGAAAGCCTGAATGACAGGATCCATTCAATAGACACCTACAGCATAAAGCAACGTAGGAAAGAAGGAACACTGAATTAGTGCAATTGGGGTACCATGATTAGTGAAGCCGTGTACGAAAGACCAAAAAGTATTTCTTATTTCTGTGTCAAACTATAGCTATATTTGTGATGCAAATTGTAACTGTCTTCTCTTCTGGCCATGTGCCCATAAGCCAAGGCAACACATTTACGCGTAGGATGGTCTAGTACAACAAAATTGTACTAGACTCCTCCTATGTCTTCTGGATGATAAAATTTAATGAAAACATAGATTGTTCTTGAAGGAACATGGCTTGCAAGGGGATAAACTCTACCATGAATTCATATAACAAATATTGAGGTGACAGTCGATAGCATCATCAGGTACCAAGCACAGAAATATTACAAATCTGTAAGAAGCTACAGACCTGGGTTGGAAGGATAGCAAGGGGCTATGCACTGACCGATCAAGCCATCTAATTAGAGTTGTGTCAGTGGAAACGGATTCAAGTAAGTGGTCCAGTTTTCAGTGAAATTGTCAATTATGGTGTCAAGATTAAACTAGTAGTTTAATATCCTTGCAGCATCATTGGTCAGGTACAAAGCTAGTGAGAACACTATAAACTTACAAAGCAGGCAAATGGGAATTTGAGAATGATAGGCTTAATGTGGCAGATAAATCAGAGCTGTAGAGTGGTCAGTGTGGTGACTTCAACTGTTCATTCAAATGTGGCAGTACCTCATGTATGAATAAGCTTTGATATATAGCTGTACTTAAGGAATACAAATCAAAATGCTCATGTAAAAGTTTGTCATGCATATCTGAAAAATAATATTTTAGCTATAAGTCTTACTACAGTGACTTCTTTTTTCAAATGTACATTTACTAGACCTGGTTGAAAATTAGGATTATGTGTTCCAGTGGGCATCTGAATGTTTCATATTGTTATTACTAGGAACAAATGGTCAAAATATCTTTCAGAGACAATGCAAATCCCAAAGATATCTGAGATACTGCAAATCTCAAAGAGCTGCTCACTCTATAGCATCCTCCAGATTGCCACAAGAGTAGGCCAAAACATTTTATGAATTTTGAAAGTGGCTAGTGCTGTATTAATGCTAATTACAATGAATGAATGATACACGCATATATTGTTTTGCATATCCATATGAAGTACATCAAAATGATGGTAAAGAAACTCTGAATACAAGAAACACGGAGGCAATACAATAGTACTACCACACTTAGTGAAGGCATATAGATATGTAGAAAACATGATGGTTTATGTGAAATGCTTAATGAATTTTGTCATTATAAAAATGAAATATAGAAGCACAAATGAGTTATTTTGACTTTTTTTATTATTATTAAAAACAATGGTGAGATGCATACGCTTTAAGGAAGCTGTGTTTTCTAAAACAAAGCGGCTTTCACTACTTATGTTTTCCAATTCTACTGTAGACTTACTAGAAATCCTGTTATTCGTCAGGAGCTTTCTGCTTTCTCCTGACTCAAAGTGGTTTGTCTCAATTTTGTGTTAGGTATATGTAGAAGTGCTCCTCTATTTTCCTCACTAGGTGCATCCGGATAACTCGCTGGCTTTCATCTTGCAGCTCAGACAATGTGACCACAGAATACTTGCGTAATTACCCGATACCGTCAGCTTTGCCGTCTTGACTGGATGATACAGAGCTCTCCCTAACCAAAAGGTATTCAGCCCCCTCCAGTCTAGACCATGGAAAGCACGATTAAAGGCATTTCTGAGTTCTTCTCAGAGAGGGTAAGATAAATAAATTTTATTGGTGTTTTTTTGCTTTGAGTTTTTTTTTTTCTTGTCATCAGGTCTACCCATCAGCTTGACAAGGTTAAGAGGAAAGGCGCTCCCTTAAAAAGCAGACAGCAAGGAAAACCTTTTTTCAGCTAAGTGAAAATTTGACTGAAACATGTAAAAATGTACGGAATTTACCTGGCTGCATGGGATATGTAAGCAGTCTGTCAGAAATGGAAGAAAAGAGCAAAGAAGAGAACTACTGTTCTTTTCCAGTACTTGTTATTATCTCACTGTAGGTAAACAACACATGCATCTATTCATGTGAACAGAAACCTGTAGACGACACAATTTCTAGGCAAATAGCAACTACTAATTTTTTTTCTTTATTCAAGATAGCTTTAAATGGATGAAAACAGCCATGCAAAGATGAAAAACAATCTTTGGGAAAGAGAGCACTTTGTTCTGTAACACACTGTCAGCTCTTTCTCCCAGAATAGCTCTTACCTAGCAAACAGCAAACTCCCACTAGATCATGTTCTTTATACAAGTAAAATAGTTTTAACATTTTTGATGGCTGTGGTGTCATGATTAGTATTGGAAATAACAGAGCAGAAGTGAGAAGATGCTCTAACAATGCACAGAGAAGTGTGTGTGCATAGCGGTGTCTGTTTGGGCAAGAGGAAGCAGGTTATCTACACCAGAAGCAAACAACCTTGAAAAACCATTTAATTCACTAAGCAGAAACAAGGAAATATCTGAGCACAGTCCTTCTGCAACTGAGAGACCTGACAATTATGAGAAAGGACAGCATGCGAGAAAGGACAACATGCAAAATCTCCCCTTAGTAAAAATTTGCTGCACCCATTACTAACATAGCAGAAAATAGGAAGTGGCTTTCTACATCTTTCCCTTAGCTCAGACTACTCTTGGGCTGGCCTTTCTGATTTAGTTCAGCATACCACAGACTGACCTACTTCAGAACAAGTGGGTCATGATACAACTTTAAATCAGGAAGCCTAAACCCCACTCTTCTCTGCAAGCAAGAGTGTGTTTGAGTCAGAAACACTTTCTTCTTGTTATTCTTCTCAGGACAGTACTTTGGCTCAAGAAAAGAGAGATTTCAGACCTGTGTTGGTAGGAAGAACCCAGAGCTCTCAAAAGGAAGCTCTTCATTGTAACTGTATTAATTTTGCTTTGTAGTGTCCAACACAATTGTCTCCAGCACTCTAAATAAGTCGACATTGCAGCCTTTCAAAGGCTTCTGAATATTGAATGATAGTGAGGTTTATAGTATCTTAACTTTCTGCCACTCCTGCAAACTGCTGACATAAGAAAAATGCAGAGGGCACAACTGATGTATAAGTTATCTTTCCAGGCTGATAACATTGATACTGTACATAAAACCTGATTATCTCATCCAGAGATAAAAATTGCTAGAGATCCTGGCTGTATGTCTCAGCATTTAATTTTTATTTCCAGTGTAGATATTTTTGAACTTTCTACGGTGTGTATGCAGATTCTTTGAAGTTGGCCTTTCATAGCTTAAAGGCTGTGGGCAGTCTTTGGATGCTGAAAAGTATCAGGGCAATGATATTGCCCCAGTAGCCTAAAATTTTTCCTTCTAAAAGTATATACTAGTTGCCCATTTCACTGAACTTTAAAAAGAGTTAAATTTCTGCTTAACAGTCAAGGTTTAGTGGTACAGATTTCAGCTCAGTCTGATGCATCATCAGGGTACCTGCTCGATGAGTCCTCAAGGAATTAGCTGTGTTTAAGTCCTTCCCTTCACTCCCTCACTACAGCTTTTATCTTTGTTGCCTAAAGTCTCCTTGGGTAATCCCACCTGTGCTACAACTCTGGTTCTGTTTTGTCAGAAAGACATACTGTTAGTTACAATATATTTATTTTGCAGACAGGCCTGTTCTGGGTGGCACTCTGGGGAAAACTTCATCTCAGCACGGTGTAAGCTCTTTGTCCCCTGCTCAGGTGGTCACCAATTTTTTCCAGTTACTATATAGGAACAGAGCAAACAATGTCATTATGCCAGTGCCTCCTTGGGACAGTCTGGATAGCAGGCCCAGAGCTAAGAGGGATTTATTTCTGACTCCACTGCTCCTGAATCTTCTGCTACAGAAGCAAGGAAAGGAGGCGAGAGTTGAGGCCTGATTTGACATATCATTTTCCAGTGTCGCTATTGATGACAAGCTGTGAGGTGTGCATGTGCAGATGGAGACTTACAGCAAGAAAGTGAGGAGAGAATGTGCCGAACCATCGGGTACTGACGTCATGGAGCTCTGCAGCCGTTCCATTTCCCTCTCCTCCGCTTAGACTGGTCTGCACTTGCCCTTTCTGTGTCTCATGAAAAGCAAACACAAAAAAAAGCTTGTTGGCATATGATATGCAAAATGATTGAAAAAATGATTGCTCAAGAATATCACAATAATTGATTCAATGATGCAAATACAACCCTGAAGTATAGAATTGAAGAGATGTTTACTATGTAAGTTATATTGGAACTGCAGATACTCATTTATGCTTTAGAGAAGTATCAAGCTTTTAAATTTGACTAAAAAAATTAAATGTAGCACTTCTAGTTGGCATTAAGTAACACTGACGGCACCAGAAAGTCTGCATGAATGTGTGTTTATGAAGAACAAAGAAGGTGTTAATGTAGGAAGCAGTGCCTATGCCATGTTCATTGGTAACATCACCTAAGTTAAAAGAACAGAAAAATGTTTATATTCAGAAATTATAACCTGGGTGGATACACATTATGTTAAACGAATACAAAAGGCTGTTAAGAAATTGGAGACCACCAAGATTAGAGGTTGTTCAAAAAGCTATTTTTCCACATAAGTCAATTCAGTTGGAAAGCTGTTCGGATTCTTTGTTTCCAATACAAGTATTTCTTATCTGTCTCAAGACTTTCCATGTACAAATAAGACAAAAGATTAAACCAAACAAATAGGAATGAAAAACCCAGAGACCACTTTGTCCCCCAGTCATGTCCCAGAGTAAATCTGGAATTGGCCATTGTATTTTACTTCCTGGCTTTCAAAAACCAAAGGACTGTCTTCAAAGTGAAGCTGCAGGGAGCCATATGGGTGTTTTCGGAAAAGTCATGTTTTGTTAAACACTGACTGGGACTGTCTTCTGTTGACCCATTGTCAACAGTGTGGGCTATGAGATTTGCTAAATGAAAATGTGTTCACTGCTTCCCCCTGTTGATGCTCTACAGTCATTTCTGCATAAAGCTCCACTCAAATTTTGGGTTCTATTAATAATACTAATCTTTTAATGATTCCATGTTGGTCGTCTCTTTTCATATAGATTCTTTCTTCTCTTTGATGAAAGAGCATTTTCATACTCGTGTCTCTGTCCTGAGTTTCTTTTAAAAAAAATTAAGCTGATTAGGTTCTCTCTTTTCTTTTTAATCTTTGCCTTAGTCATTAAGTGACTATGTGCTTTTCAGGTAGCTTTCATATATTTATTATGCCGTTACCCCTGGCTCTTTAGCACTCCGAATTTTATAATTTTTTAGTGCACTCCGCCCTTTGAAGGTCTCCTGCTTCCCTTTCTGCGCCATAGATCAGAAGACCATGCCAGCTCTGCATGAATTATACAGGGCGAGCCGTTCTAGCTGTCGGCATTCAGGTAGCCGAGACGAGCCGACTGTGGAAACTGCAGAGAAGCCTTGCAATACTAAGTGAAAGGATGATAAAATTCAGCGGGGATAACTATATGCCTACGCACAGGAGGCCTCAGCTGCGCGGCCGAGGCAGGAGGAGGACACGGCTGCGCAGCCGAGGCCTAGGCCTCGGCTGCGCAGCCGTGTCCTCCTCCTGCCTCGGCCGCGCAGCCACCAGGGCCGGTGCTCAGTGCTCCACACCGGCTTCACACCGGCTCCCCACCATGCCCCTCCATCTGTGTGGATGCCAAAAGCCCGGCCCCAGGGGCTTGAAGAAGCACCGCCATACCCCACCCAGGCCCGAAGCGGCGCCCGGGCCTTCCCGCCTGAGGGCAGGGCGCATGCGCGGAGGCGCTGTTGGGGCGTTGCTATGGGAACGGGACGAAGCCCGGAGGAGGAGGAGGATGAAGCTGAGGCGGCTGCTGCTGCGCTACTACCCGCCGGGTGGGGAGGCCAGGACGGTTCACTGCCCTGTTCAGGGGCCGTGCCGGCTCGGTGGGGCTGGGGCCAGGCGTGGGGATCGCCGTTGGGCGGCCGCCCCTGTGAGGGAGGCGCGGGGTGTGTGCGGGGGGGTGGTGGTGGTGATGGTGGTGGGGGTCTCCTGTAATGGGCGTTTTCCTCACCTCTGTCATGGGCTAGGACAGAAGTAAGCTGGTGGATGGCGCTGGGTTGGCTTCAGGTGCGGGTATTTTGGCATCTGCGGTCGGTGGAGGGACTTCCAGCTCATCAGGGCTGTAATTAATGAATTACCATTGCGAAATCAAGGCGGTCTTATTTGCATTGCTGTAAGGAGTTTTACAAGGTCAAAAGTGGCGGTAGTTGGCACCAAAAACAACATACATGTGTTGTCAAGAGGTCTGATTAGCAAAAAGTTGCCACATTTCTTATTTTTTCTTTCTCTGTGCTGTGAATTTTCTGAGCAGAACCATGCTTTGGAAAGCTGTGCTGCTGAGCTGCCTTCATCGTTTATCATGAACTCAGTCAGGAGATTTAATGAATTTTAAGAAGTGAAACATGACGGAGATGGCCAGCTCAGGAAGTGTATTGTAATATCGGATCTTCCTTTCAACTTAATAACTTTTCTTATGGACTTGGAAAAATGCAAAATGAGATAGAAATTCATCTAAAGCATCCTTTCCCGCAGAAAACCAAGGAGCAGCAGAACTCTTTAACAACTGTTTCAAAACAGGAAGCAATGCGGTTAAACATTTTAATGCTTCAGCTCAGTAGAAGGTGCAGAGATGCCAGAGCATACCTAGAAATGGAAAGCGTGTTATGATTTTCTATACATTACTGCACACAGGCCTTTGCAAACACTGAAATAAATAGAACAGGTTTTGTAAAACATATTTTCCAGGCTTCTTGGAACACCAAACTACAACAAGTGTCTTCAGGACAGCTTCTTTGAAAATAGGGCTGATGAAATAATGGAGAAAGTTGGGGAAAAAAGAGTATGTTCATTTCCAGAACAGAAAATGGGTCATAAACAATAATGTTTAATATCTTTTATTGTATAAACACATCGGAGTTGTTCATCACCCTGCTAACTCTCAGCAAGAACAGACAAACTCGTTCCAGTTCCAAGAACTGGTAGTAGGTCTGCTGAAGTCAGTGGAGCAATAAAAGCGGAAGCATCGCTGTCTACAGTGCCTGTTATAAAATCCCAGGTACCTAATTAAGACCTTCTTATTATTTTTTTTTTAAAGGAATTATTCTGGAATATGTACAAGGTGGTGAGCCAAAGACCAGATCTATAGATCTACTTGATCTTCGACCTGAGTAAGTATGATATTATTTCAGATAAAAGCACTCTCTGCCGTTTTGTAGCATGCTCATATACAACTCTATTTGATTGTTTTAAATATAATTGAGGTCACCTATGTCTTTGTTCACTAAAGTACGCACTAAGAAAAAAAATAACACAGTCAAATCATTCTCCTACTATTTTAAATACAGAATCTTGCATTCCAGCTGAATATTACCATCATGATTTTCTGTTCAGAGGTGAAGCCTCTTTTTGTTTATAGAGTTATGATTATCAAGATGCCTGTACAAAGCCAGCAGAAATATACAGCGCTTAACATTGTGATGAATGACAGTTAATTCTTAGGTCCTGTAATAGTGTTACTGGTCTTCAGAACATTTTCAAACAGTGGGTCTAACTCAGCCCCCTGTTACGTTGGTTTAAAGGACCTCTGTTGAAATCACTGAAAGTAACAACTAGGCATCAGTTCAGATCTCTCCTGTTAGTGAATTAATCCTCATAACAACCATAGGTAAGGCAGTGTAAGATAGGCAAGTAGGTGATTCCCTCTCACGTATTTGTGTGGAGAAACTAAGTATTTGCTTCTGTTGCAAGTAATGGAAGCTTTCTGGTTTCCTTTGTTTCAAACCTAATTGCAGTTGGCTTCTTTGAAAGAATAAGTAAGAGTGCATAATCTGATTTTCTAGTATCCTACCGATGATGAGAGAATTTGCAGGAGCTTGATATATCTAAAAATCAGGGGTTGGCCTAACTGAAGAATAAAAAATACAATGTATTTCAAAGTCAAGTTTAGATTTAAGTTTGATAAGGATATCTTTCGGTAAGATAGAAGGCAGAGGTCACTTCATGAGGAAGCAAGTAAGACTTGCTATGTGGAGGATGATACTCAAATTATCTGCCGCTGGCTTTCAGACAGTTGGAATGCACCAATCTGAAACTCCTATATGTATTCCTTGTGAGGAATAGGACAAATTTGTTGTAATGAGAATGTTGACTTAAGAAGTTATTTAGCTTTAGTACTGCTACATGTAATTTATGCACCAGTGCTTTATCCATATTTCTTTAAGCCATTACAGAATGAGATAAATGCATATAATTTAATTGCTTACTTCAGTTTCTCTGCAAGTAAATAATATTCTTGGGTTTATATTCATAATTATTGACAGAGGATGAAATATGGTGGATTTTGGTTTTTGGGTGATGGATTTTGTTTGTTTGGTTGTTTTTTTTACACACGCCCCCCACCCCCAATTAGCACAGATGCCATAGCCTTAGTAGAAGAAATTGGAAAAGGAGAACCTCTCATCACAGCTTCATGTAAGGAACACATCATACATTTAGTACGAAGATTGCAAGAGAAGCTAGAGGAAAAAGAGGATCACAAATTCTATCTTTTTAAGGTCAGAGACATCTTTAAAATAATTTGGGGCATTTTGGGGGGTTTCAGTTCTGGTGTTGCGAGTATGTTTTAACTGCTGCATATTATGCATGAGAGCAAAATTTGGACTTTATGGCCAATTTCTTGGCTCTTTTCAATCACCTCTGCACTGCTTAGAGTGACTGAGTCTGGACTGGTTATGTCGGCCAGGAATTCCCCGAAAAGTCTGGGAGGTGTAACTGTTCCGAGACACTGTTTACGCAGGCTTATGGACAAGGGTGTGTTTTGGATGGAGAGAAAGAATTCTCGTTTGTTAAATAAGGCCTGGGGGACAAGCAACACCCGTAGTTACGTTTAAACAAAACCTGCAAATCGATCCCAAGTAAATTATCTGCTGGGAAAAGGCTCATCTTCAGTTTACAGACAGTAATTTAAAAATTTATTTTAAATGAGTAAGCTTTTTAAAAACAATGATTAGAGAGACCTTTCAGGGCTTCAAATCCAGGATTCAGTCTGTCAGAAAGGAATAGGTTTACTTGTATTTCATTGTGGAAATAAAAATAAAATTACTTCCAGAGATTGTATGTTGCAATCTGAAATAATTAAGTGTTGTATCTTTACTGTGTCAGCAGATGGCAATGTGTAGCTGTTAAAAATTGCTGGTCAGTCCTATGTTATTGT
The DNA here is from genome assembly GCF_964199755.1 of Larus michahellis. NCBI lineage: Eukaryota > Metazoa > Chordata > Aves > Charadriiformes > Laridae > Larus > Larus michahellis. The sequence continues at coordinate 23,520,487 of NC_133901.1, forward strand.
TACCGTACATTTAGAGGAAAGGAAGAAGTTTTGTGTTGGTTTGTTTGGCTAAAAAAAACCCCTTACATGTTGCTAGACATAACTTCGATTCTTTTGACCAACATTACACATTTGGGTGAATTCTGCAAAGATCTGTGTATTTAACCTTGAAAACAGAGCTATGTAATAAGGCATTTTAAATTTAAAAAGTTTATGTTCCGTTTTAAGGTATGCTCTCAACTGAGAAAATGCCTTGCGTTTCACAAGCTTTTAAAATTGTTTGTTCATCGCAGAGTCTGGGAAATCATCAAATATTTGTTTAAATTTCAGTGTAAATAAAGTATTTGTTCTTTGTTGGTTATAGTGCCACATTTGAGCTTCTGAATTTTGAAGTACTAGAGGCAGGCAAATCCAATCAGTGCTGGCTTATTTCCTTCACTGAAGAGTAGTCAGAAGTGTCTGAAATTAACTTGTTTTATGTTTCAGTTCCATTTAAAGCTACTGAGATGCTAATAAAATATAAGAGGTGGGTGGAAGCGAGAATTTTTTTTTTTTTAAATGTGTTTGCATTGTTTGGAAAGGAATATTTTTTCCTGTTGCACTGGAGCATAATCTTAAATGAGTGTATAAACCCATCTTTTTGTTATTTCCAGTAATTGGGGTGACAGTGCTGTGTTAGGTACCCTACAGAGAAACAAGCTTTTGTAACAATTTCTCAGGTTTTAAACTAATGCATAGAAATGGTATACTGTAGTGATTTGCAGATTTTTATCTAAGGGACTGCTGTAGCAGATTTTGCAGAACTGAGGTACATTTTTTAAATTTTGCCTTAGGGTTTGATTATTGTATCATTTGCACAAGCAATTCTTGCTGGCTTAGAGTTCTGTGGATGAAGCAACTGCAGCACTGGGCATTGGAAGAACAGAATTAGTCCCATGATCTGAAATTGCACATAAACCCATCTCATTTTCCTCCCTTTTTTCATAATGGTTAAACATGTTTGTTGTTCAGAGCTGCCTGCATGGAGCCCTAAAAATGTCATGGGTCAAATTTCCATAAACTTCCATGATTATCCATTCTCATGTGTAGATATTTGTATTCTGTGGCTGTTTAAAAAAAAAAAAAAAGCAAAATATTTTTGTCATTCCCACTGCTGTAACTGAAAGTACAACTTGTCTTACTTTCTGGAGAGAACAGAAATTGCTGTTTCTCTAACATTAAATATGTTTTTTCTCTCTCTCTCTCAGTCCTTCACTTGACCATTGTTATTTCCATTTTATCAGTCCCTGCTCTTCTGAGTAGATGATCTCTGAGCTCCTTTCGTTTTTCTTTTGGAGACAGACAGCTGAGAAAGCTAAAGTTAAGAACAAAAAGTTGAAGCTCTGGTAATATGTCAGTGATTAAATCGCGTTGCTCATAAATCATTTCTTCTTCATTCTTACGCTGTGAAGAAGACCTAGTGGACCACTGCTGTATTTTTAACATCCCTTTACTTCACTGTCAGCAGTTGCTGTGATTTTCCAGGATATGATTTTATTATGCTTTAGACTCAAGCAGAAGCCAGCTTGTAATAGGTGAAAGTTGTTCAAATGCAAACCCTGATATACAGTAGCCACCTTATTCAAACACAAACCAGATTATTATTTGTTCTTTTGTCATTTTCAAAGTATCACAGCACACTTAATTTCATTGGCAGTATCTGAAACCATTTTCACCTATGTTTAATAAACCTTACTATTATTATGGCTATGAGATAATTTACATTAAACATATATACTGTCTGATTTTAAAGGACCGTAGAAGCAATGTTAGAAAGAGTCACCTCCATAACCTACACAATACAGGCAGACATCAAATTTGAAATTCCCTCTTTGAATTTTGTCTTGATAACTATCTTTTTTATGGTTCTGCATGCCTTTTTTGTCATGACCTCACAGGACGTAGATGTATCTTGTTTCTGTTCTTCATGTTTTTGAAAACAAAATCATATACTAGCTGAAAGCATCCCATAACCTAAAAGACTCAAAATACTCAATTCAGCTGGATCTCTTCATTCACTATATAAGGCTTAGTATTAGTTGGGATTGCTTTCATCAGTGATCTCACCAGACGTGATCTCCTCACTCATTTGTTTTTCATCTCTGGTCTAGGGTTACTTTGCTGGTCTCAGAGAAGGTGGAGAAAAAGCAAACATGGGGGAAAAGACAGTTCATTCAAGTAAAATATAAATTTCAAATCAATACTATATAATACCTTACAGTGATAACCTGTTGAGGCATGGGAGATTTTTTTAGTTAGAGATTAATGTATTGCAGCTGTAACTGCTACTCTGACAGGAGGAGAAGAAAATATTAACCTAGTGAATATTTTAAGCAATTGTTATTGGTTCTTTTTTTTAATTTTCATCAAATGTTGTTTTCTTCTTCCTTCCCTTGCTTCTGTTTCAGGTACTTAGAGCACATATATTGCCACTGACTAATGTAGCATTTAACAAATCGGGTTCCCGGTAAGTTGTTTTCAAAGTCAAAGTACATAATCACTAATTGAAGTTTTGTATTTGTAAATTAAATTGTAAGGGAATTTCAGTGCTCTTATCTTGCTGCAAAAAGAATTCAAAGAATTCAGCTGTGTTACTTCTAAGCATCTTTGACATAAATTCATTTGGGACTTTCACTGTAGTGGAATTTCATGTAAATTGATTCAACTGTGGGCACATGCCAAATCATTTTTTCTTCATGTCTTGAAAGCAACAGCTTGCTTTCTAGTTGAAATACATTAAAGATTAGAAACAATTTTTTTTGTGAGTAACAGTTTAAAAAAAAAACAGAAAAGGAATCTCTATGGTCATTAATCTGTTTTTTTGAAAGAAAGAAGATATTTAGGGTCTGAGACAGTGCTAACTGAAATCTGTGGAAATAACTCATTTGACTATGCACCAGGACCAGTAAGATATTTACTGTATTCAGAAATTAATTTCTCTTTCCTTTAGCTTTATCACTGGAAGCTATGACAGAACCTGCAAAGTATGGGATACTGCATCAGGAGAAGAGCTACGTACGCTGGAGGGACACGGAAATGTTGTCTATGCAATAGCTTTCAATAATCCCTATGGGTAAATATATTTTCTCTGGGATACATCATAATTGCTAATCATGTATTTTGCAAATACAGAACTGTTACTCAGACTTTAACATCAAATATATTATCTCAAATTGAAAGGGTTAAAATTCTGAATTTGTAAAGTTCAAGTATAATCACCATGGAACAGCACTGTATATTATTTTTATGAGAGATACACTCAAGCGTGTTTTCTGCTATAATTTGTATATGATGTGAAATATAAGTACTTACTACATCTTGTGTTGCTGCAGTTAAGGAGAAAGAACGTTTCTGTCATAATAAAAGTGGGTTTCTCCATTTGGTGTGGCACATTCATTATTATTTAGGACAGAATTTAGAAGTGTCATAGCTGTTGAGTAATTATTATAAAATCCACAGGGTGCCGCTGTATGAATGTCAAATATGAATCTATGCATCTTTTGTTTTCTGCAATAACTGTTTGCCCTAGGTTAGAATTGCCACATGGTAGGTGAAGGGAATTACACGTTAGCTACCGAAGTTTCGTTGTCATTTGCTTCTTGAGGAAGCTGTCGTGTATAAGTAAACTGTTTTGCTTCCCTGCAAAATAGGAAAAATTAATTCCTATTTTTATATTGAATCACATTACTTCTTTCACTGTCAGATGCTGGATTTATCAGTTAAGCAATACACAATCAACATCAGAAAATAATAGTTACAGACTTTTTCTTACATTATTCGGAGCATCATCATTTCCTTCTAGATGAAAAGACTTTATCTAACCTAGAACCTGCTACGTCAATGTCTTATATTCTGCTATTATTCTTAACTATTTTAAAGTAACCAATTAATGAGATTTTTATGTACTGTGAAGAAAGTAATGTATGACAAATACCTGTGCAAAGATCAATAACTAGACTGTAACATTAAAGTGGAGAAGTGATATATAGCAAGCGAAAGCTTGGTGAGAACCCTGAGCTACATTATTTAAAGTTCAGTATAAAAGAACTTTTTTTTTTTCTGCTCATCTTTAGATTTCGATACAGTGTCCTTTGCTACATTTTCTGGGTACCTCACTTCAGTCTTGCTCTAACTGCAGTTGATCACAACACTTCCACTGACTTTGGTGGGAGTGGAGTTCGACCTCTGAAATTTGGGTAAACTGCTTATAAAAGGAGTTTGTAACTGTTGATAAACAGGTGCTATCTGACAAAATGACATAACTTTTAAATACATCTGGAAGTCCAGCAGATAACTTCATCCCTAATGTAGATTAGTCATCAGTTATGAACAGTTCTGTGCTAATAGGCACAGCAGCTCTTTGAAAAACTAATTATGTCTGCTAATTTTTTCTACTAATGTAACTTCTGTTTGTGAAATCCTGCTTCAGTATCTTATAGTGCAGCAGAATGCACCAAAATGAATGAAAAATTCAACAGCTGGGTATTGTTTCTGTGAGTTTTACTGTCTTTGAGGTCAGAGTTTTTTTTCTAAATAAAAATGTCAGGATTTTTTCCATTTAGTGACAAGATTGCCACTGGATCTTTTGATAAAACCTGCAAACTGTGGAGTACAGAAACAGGAAAATGTTATCATACTTTCAGAGGACATAGTGCAGAAATAGTGAGTACCGATGGACACTTCGTATTCCTTTTTGTTTTCTTATTCCATCACTGATGACTGTGCGTTCCAAGTCCCTGTGAGCTGAGACTGGAAGGGGCAGCTATTCTATTGCGTCTGTTCACACATTCAGATATTGTGAATGTTTCCGCACTACAAGAAAAAATACTCTGACAGTTCTTAAGAAATAGAATAAAACATTGTATACAGTTTGAAATTATATTTTTATTTTTAGTTTGTTCCAATTTCACTTGTTTGCTAAATGTGAAAACATTTTTGAAAAACACCATAACAATCGGAATTTTCAATTTACTGCATATATCTGTTCCTTGATTTGTTTATGCATCTAATTTTTTTCTAGGTATCTTGCATTGTGTCTCGTATTTGCAGAACTAAATACACAAGAACGTCATTGCTTGTATTGCTGTCTTTCACATGTAGATCTGTACTTCACATACAGGGCCAACTGGAGCCATAGAAGACGGAATTTCTGAAATTCTAAGCGTATTAGCTGGGAATATGTGGGATGCTGAAATGTCAAAGATATATGAAATGAAAATAATTTTAGCTTAAAAATGGTTAGTTTCCTTTCCAGTGCACTGAGATCCCTCTTAGCATTAGTGAATATCTTGATACACAGCATTCCGATTTAAAAGATCAGGGCAAATCCACTGAAACTCTTAATGTCAATGCAGAATATATTTTTTAACAGAAATAGCTATACAATCATTATTCAATAAAGCATTTCTGGAAACATTTGGAATTTAATTTGTAGATTGTGAGGCCTATAGCTGGTGTGTTTGGTGGATGGTAGTTTACCTTGGTGGAATGTGACCTTGGTTTTAGTGGTTTTTTGATTCTCTGGATAATTCAAAACAGTTACCTCTTACACTGGAGAATGCGTTTGCTTATTGAGACAGGCTGCAGTGATTTTGCTGCTGCAAATCAGTTGGCTAAATATTTAAAGGCCTGTCAATTTCTTCTGACTTCTGGAGGCATTAGATTAGACCCAAAGTGTTATGAATTGTGCTAGCAAGTAATTAGTAGAATATAATAGCCAGCAGAAGATGATGTGTTTCTCTGAATGAGACTAGTTTCTGAAAGGCCATTATTGCATATGATACTTTGCTGGCAAGGGCATGTTCATAATTATTCAGTATAAAAAAAAAAAAAAAAGAGAGAAAAAGAAAGAAGTGGACATAATGAAAATGCACCAGTGACCCTAGCTACTGTTTTCCTCTTTACATGGCACCTCCTATTCTTTATTAGGAGAACAGTCATATTGAATAATTACAGAAAATGGGAAAATGACTACATGATTTTCTAATGTGAAAAATTAATTAAGGAAGTTGTTGAGCTTTTGTTCTTGCTTTTTCATAAATAAATATGATGTTGTGGCAATGCCCTCAGCAAATGACCTAGATAATGACACCTGTAAAGAGTATGAGTGTACAAAGTGTGTTTGGGGGTACACAAAACTGTCTGGAGGGTCTTTGCCCCAAACTGATCAAGTTAAAGAGGAAGCCTACCAAATGATAGTGTTAGGGAGGACTGTCAGGCAGATTGAACAGTAACTGGAGAATCTCAAAGAGAATTTTGAAATAAAGAAGTAGAATTTTGAAGAAAGAAAAGGAAAGAAGTAGAAAAAGATGAAAGAATCAAGATAATTTATAACAGGGTGGGGGATATATTAGTCTGGAAGTTGTCACAACCTGCTCTGGTGCTTCCAGAAGTCACCGAGGGCATCACAATCTCTGCCTAGACCCGAGAGTGTAACCTTCCTTTTGGAGACACCATGAGGAGTCTTCATCTGACTAGTGAATTGTCAGTACGGGGTTCAACAAAAAGGGCCAAATTGTCCATCGCCCCACCCCCATGAGACGTGCATATGTGAATTTGGATGCCTTCTCTCTGGTGTGTGGATCAGCAAGTTGTAGGAAGTGGCGTGGGTTCAACTAAAGCTAAAGCGCTCACGTCTCCTAGGGCAGGTGTGTGTGAGTAGGGGAACACATACTGCTAGGAAATGGGGATGCGCTTGTATCCCACTCATCCCCTGAGAGAGGATGAGTGAGTGTGCGTGCAAGAGTGTGAAAGTGTGTGTGATTAAAACTTCTTGGAGTTAGAGGAGGTGGTTTAGATATTTGTAGCTGTTTATTAAGATTGCGTAAGTTTATCTTTGTATTAAAGATACTGATACTGAATACATAGTTCTCTGCCAGTTAACTATGCACTGTTAATAAATTAACAGACTGCTTCAGGCTTGCTTTTCATTAAAACTTTCAGAACTAAATAGTTGCTCCCTGTGACACAAAATGAAGCACCTAAATAGTGAATTTTAATCCAGGCTCAGAAAACAATGCAGGAAATCTTCCAGTAAGTCTTTTTAATGCATTACCATTGCAAAGCAGCCAATCAGTCCAATTGATTTGAGTAGTCATCCAGAGCTATGTGATAAGGATTTATTGCTCTTCTAGTGAGCTGTTGGAAGAACTCTGCATAAAATATTGTCAGACTTTTGTCTTTTTTTTAAAAAAAATATTAATCCTGACCCATTGTTTTTGAGAAAATGTATATAAACACTCTCCCACTTTTTCCATCCAATGTTTCTTGCTATAGGTATGTTTATCATTTAATCTTCAGAGCACATTGGTGGCAACTGGAAGCATGGATACCACTGCCAAATTATGGGATATCGAGAAAGGCGAAGAAGTAGTCACTCTAAGTGTATGTTTGCCTTCCTTACGGTTTTAAAAATGTTCCTTGCTTTCTTAGTTTTCTGAGACAAATAACAGTATAACCGTTCCAATGATTTCAAAACTTGCTGAGTTTCTTTTACCAGGTGGTCCCACAGTGACTGCAGTTAAAACAGATTAAGAAAACTTGAAGGGAATGATAGAGCTATGGTATTTTATAAGAAGTCCTATTTATCAAAAGGCAGAATTTCTCATTTCAATAACATTACTGCTATAGATCAGAATGCCTTCCATCGCTCATTAAAACAGGTTGCTATACTGTAAATTATGACCACTTCTGCATTAACATAAAAGAACTCTGAGAACATTAATGTCAAACACTACATCTGTATGGATCTTCTTCTTGTAAGCATCAGCAGACAACATACATCCACTTACCTCTAGATTGTGATGTCTCTCTGCTCTACGTGGCTTACTGGGATTATACAGGTTCAGACTGGCCTGTGCTGTTTCAATGCATTTCTCGTGCATAAATCCTAAATAACAGGTAGCGCATAAGCTTCCTTTGGTGTATGTGGCCTATAGAGTGAGGAAGGCATTTTATCCTCCTTGACTTTATCTTCCTTAGAGCCCCGAACAGAGCAAAGAGCAGTAGAATGTGTGAACTTTTAGCTTATAAGTATGTGCACATTAATTTTTCCAACCCTCTCCACCAACACCAATGACAAGCTGTACTGTAGTTTACTGTAAAATGAATCATCTGGTTTCAGTATGTATTGATGAACAAATATGATTCTGTTTAAATCAAATATGGGAAATATACACTGATGACATCACTGAACAATTGTTCATTGCTTAAGTGATGTGCCTGATTTCTTTCAGTTATTGGGATATTGACTATTCCACAGTCCAGTATATCTTTCTGCAAAAGCTGTGATATATTGGACAAGACAGTAAATGATATATTGAAGGGTTATAGAAGGATTATACTGCTGGAAAAAAAGCTACATATTAAACTACATTAATGGAAAAGTTATAATTTGCGTTCTCATACTCCTTTTTTAAAATTCTCTCAGGGGCACTCAGCAGAAATTATTGCATTGTCTTTCAACACCACCGGAGACAGGATTATCACTGGCTCCTTTGACCATACAGTAGCAGTGTGGGATGTTGGCACTGGCAGGTACTAAAGTACTAATAAATATAATTTTACATTGCATGTTTTCATGACAAGTGAAAGAGACAATGTTGAGCTACAAATTACAGACCTTGTGTTTTGGCTTCATTTAGAGTATACGTTCCTTCATCTTATCATTTGTTACTCCTGTTCTCTTTGTTCTTCTGAAAAGGAATGCTGCTCATGAAGTGCTTTTGTATGTTTTTTTTTCCTAAATTTCCATCTTATGAGCACTGAGGAGGCAGACAGAATGGACAGATCTTGTGTTTGTTGCTGATGAAATCTTCAAACAGGAAAATATTTTACCAACATGGAAACTCATGGTTTGGAAGGTGTCTATAGTTTCTAGATGGAACAGGCTGTTTAAGTAGAAAGAAAGTATATTTTATGTCATAGAAAAGTAGCCTGGTCACATTGTCTTTAAAAACTATAGAGGGTCTGTTTTCCTTTCCACAATCCTTTAAGTCAGTATAAATTTATAGAGGAGAAAATTTGGCCCCTCTGACTACAGAGAACAGAATGTCTTGATTATGATGCCAACAAATAATAATTTAGTAGCTAAATATGAACTTGTTGTATTATCCTGACAAATTCACTTGTTTTTTCAACTGGAAACTCAGTATAAGTGGAATAATAAAATGATTGCCCTGGTGACTGACAAAGTAATTTATGAAGAAAACCATTTTGTTACATTCTCAGAGGTCATGTCTTTTTTCTTTTTGTGACAGCAAGGGGAATATCTCTGAAATGTCTATATAAAAGGAAGTGTGTGTATAGTGATATCTTGGGGTAATAAACAATGCGTATCACTTCAAAATGAGAGTAATCATGTGATTTAAAAAAAAAGTATACATAGTACATAGTACATCATTTACGGCTTGATCCTGTAAGCTTTGAGCTTATTCAACACCAGAATTTTAATGTTTGGCATGGAAATACTTAGGAGGCACTCACTCAGCAAACTAGACCTTTGGATTCAACTTCATTCAGCCTGGTGTTCTTGCAAATATTTTTTGTTTGAAAACAGTTTCTTCTTCCAGCTTCTTGTCTGAGCCTGCAGCAAATTCAGTCTTGGGATTTTCATGTTGCATTCTTTTTTTCTAAGAAATGAATGTGGACTTCATGTCAGGGTCAATACCAGGAAGTGGAATATGAAGGAGAAAATTCTTGTTTAAACACTGGCAGCTCTAGTGATTGGCTAGTGGGCAACAGAATTGTGCCAGAGCCAGCATTCAGCCTTTTAGATGGCAGTTGGGGATGTATATATTTAGTAATAATGAAAAGTTGCAGTCAGAAATACTGTGAGCAAATCATACTTTGCTGTATACAGGTTCAGGTAGATTTGCAAAAATCTTGTAGGTGAGGTTGTGCATGCCCATCTTTCACCATATGAAATACATGAGAAACACTGCTTTCCAAATCTGAGTTACAACTTGAAGTTTCTTTTAATTTTGCTGGCTGACCGATGGGTGACTGTGTTCCTCAGTTTTATTCTGGGTAGGTATCCAGAATTGTCCTGAGGGAAGTTGATGCAGGGACAAGAAATCTCAAGAATGTTCAAGAAGGCTTTCTTCATAAAATGTTAAATTTATAAAAAACCCAAAACAACCACACAACAAAAAAACGGGAGGGGGACACGCACACACAACACAGGACATGCTTTTGGAATATAGGTCTGTATTTCATCAATAATTTCTCCATGGCAGGTACGGTCAGCTACAGTTCAGCTGAAGGTGTCTTCAGTTTCATGTGACAAATCAACAGCCTGTAACTGGGGTCAGGAGTTGTGGACACCAAGATGCTGAGAGAGAGACGGCTTCTTATTTGTAATTCTAGTGCAAATATTAGAGCATCCATATATTAAGTTTCACTGGAAACTGAAAGCTAAAGAAGTATTATTATGACTGAAGCTGATTTTTTTCTATTATTATTTTTAAAAATAATTTAAATGGAATTTTTTCATGGCATTTCACAAGTCTGTTTTCTGTGTTCTTTCTAATTGTTTGTCTGATAGATAGTGGTTTCTGTGAGATGTCCCATACTTTGCTATTTATTCTGCTTATTGACCAGATATTTACGTTGAAGCTTGAAGCCTGGACTGTCTTTGTGAAATTTGGAAATTCAAGTCTTTAGATTGTACATTAAAACTTTTTCCATTATTAGTTATTTTGGGTATTAGGTATTACAGTAACAGCAGTTTCTATGGCCAAATAATATGTTCACAAAATTAAGTTTCCTACTGTTGTTTTCTGCTTGTTGATTTTTGGTTTTACTGTAAAAAGGTCTACACAATTACAATGGTGCATGCCTCATATTGTTAGAAAGTAAAAGGCAAGTAATAGTAGAATTCTATAAAATGACACAAGTTTAATCAAGTTTTTGTTATCATAAACAAATAGAAAATTCAATTGCCTAGGAGATTTGCTTTGCTGTTCATTTAGCATATATATTAATTTAGCTACCCTTACATATCTTATGCGATGAATAAAAACACTTCAGTCACTTAAACTCATTTAGTTGTTTTTCTAGTCATTAGTTTATCCATTAGTTCAAGCAGTTTTCTACTAATGATACAGTCATATTAGCATTGTGATAATAACCTAATTTAATAATCCTTTAATATATGTATGGCGATTAATCATTTTCAGGGTTCATTGCCTTATAGGCCATTAACTCATAGGAAGCAATAATGGCTAATTGTACCCTCTCTATTCAGCTAAAGCTGAAGAATTTAATGGAACTAGTATTGCCAGTCTCGTGCAGCAAGAAGTTTAGGATTAATGAGGATTAGAAATCATATTTCATTTAGGCCGTCATCTGCCTGTTACTTGGGAACATGATCACATTTAGTACCTGATTAAGTTCCATCTGATCTTCAGTGGATTTTATAAATGGTTTAGATTATATGGAGCTTTAAAGATGCACTGTTTACAGTTCGTTGAAGTAGGATAATGGGAGAGAAATGTGGAAAAACTTGCGCTTTGTGCTTTGTATGTAGAAGAATACAAGAAATCTGTCTCTGGCACTGGGAAGTTATCACATTTCAGTGGAAATACATTCACTAAAATGTTTTTGGAAGAGAAGGGAGGGCGTTTCCATTTTATTCCTTACTGCCTTTCTGTCTCAAAGATAAAAAATGGAATTGATGTAGTACTAGAATCATAAATGAGCTGTACCACTCCATTTAATTGCTTTAATGGATAAAATGGTGAAGACTTGACACCTTAACTATACCATTTTACAAACTTACTTATAATTTATATGCGTATATCAAAATGCACACTAAAAATGTAAATTCTCTTTTTTGTAGGATGTTACATACCTTAATAGATCACCGAGGAGAGATTAGCAGTGCACAGTTCAACTGGGACTGTTCTCTCATTGTCACTGGATCAATGGACAAAACATGCATGGTAGGAAAGTTGACTAGGTACTGAATACAGCTACTTGATATATAAATATATATCTTTTGTAAATGAAAGAGCATTATTTTAAACTAGTACATGTAATTCGTTAAAGAATTTACAACTAAATGCAGAAGCTATAAGCTTATTCATTTCAGTGAAGTCCAGTTAAATAACAATAAAAGTTTTAAGGCTCGTTTAATCAATACACTGAAATAAAAAAATATACAGAACTTCATTAAACTGACTAAACAATGACTCTATTGATTTATATCCAGGTTTTGTGTTAATGCGTTGTCAGACATCAGAAAGGGTTTATACAAGTTGCTTTATGGATCAACTAGATATTTATCAAGTAAATTCGTCAAAATAAGCAAAAATATCACCCTTATTTATCTATGCAGCTGTGGAATGCTATGACTGGGACACATATAGCAACGTTAACAGGTCACAGTGATGAAATACTGGATGTCTGCTTTGATTATGCTGGCCAACGTATTGCAACTGCCTCTGCTGACGGTGGGTGAAGTGACTGGGACTGCTGTAAGGATTGCAATAGTAGCATAAAACACCTTCGTCCTTTTCTGTTGGTTTTGCTTTGAATGTAGCTTGATGAAAGAGGATTATCGTGACTCCAAACTATAGATCAAGCAATGTTTGTTGCATTATAGAAAGTTTGGCATTAAACTTAAGAAGTTTTCCCCAGAGAAAATTTTCTTATTTTTCACACTTTAATCAACTCAACCAGTCTTTCCCTTTTAACTTCAAATTTGCAGGGAAATATTTCACTTGTGGGTGGAAATGCATTTTAAATGCTTAGATAAGTAGTTTTTGAGTGAAGTTTGATTTGAGTGGCTCAAATTTAGGCTTAAATGAAAAAGGTAGTTGGAATTTTAATGGTGGATTTGCAACTAGGCTTTCCAAATGCACAGCAAGAGAACACACAGTAAAGAGGCAGTGAAAGAAGCAATTTTGTTATTGGTATGTGGCAATTTTGCAAGCTTATTATTTTTTTAGGAAGCAGAATAAGTAGTTTTTTGTATTCACCTGCACAGTGTTATATTATAGTGCATAAAGACATACCATATTATTTTTACATACTTAAGTGTTTTGATTTGCACTTCCGGAAACGGGATACCAGACTGGATGGGAGACACTATTTGGATCTGATTTGCTGTAGTTGCCAAATTTAGACATAAGACAATGTAAAAAGTTTCCTGAGATGTAAACAATAGTTTATAAAACATAATTAATAGTTCATTAAATAGAATGAATATCTGAAATATAATGAAAGCTTTCTGAATATATCGTACATGCATTCTGAAATTAAAGACTTCAGTGGTCCGTGTTCTATGTGGACATTTGTATTCACATTTTAGAAGTTTTACAGCAGAAACCATTAAGAAGCCAACCTTTTCCAACCAGATTACAGATCCTTTTTGACATACTTTATCTTTGGGGGAAACTCTGTTATGATTGTCTTCTATTTCTTTTGAAATCCTGAGGATGAGGCCCTTCCAACCTTATTAAAATGTTCTTATTGAAATGCATGCTTAAGCATAACAATCACAAATGGCTCCTAATCTACTACAACAGGATCAGCAAGAGTCTATAATGCAGAAACAAAAGAGTGCATTGCAAAGCTAGAAGGGCATGGAGGTGAAATTTCAAAGGTAAGTTGTTTGTGGTTTGCACCTTTTCTTATTCGATTACATGTGACATCCAATCCACCAGTTATTCCATGGCACAGGGATACTGTTAAAGAATGTTGTGGTAAAATCGTTGATATTTAAGATTGAGAGGTCTGGCTAAGAAGTTATCTTTACTAAAAGAACATTCCTTTCAACTAAAAGCTATCAGTCAATGGTTGTTTCCAACTCCCACTTCTGAGATACGATAATACTGGGTGTGCTCCACCAAGAGCCATCTCTCCATATTGTCATATTCTTTACTATTTGATTCCTTAGAATTGTGACAGTTAGCAAGCTACTTAAGAAGTTCATCCCTCCCAGGGATACCTGGCTTTATTAACATTGAAATGATTGTTTTTCTTTACCTCTTTCCTTTTTCTGAAACACTGTACAGGTCAGGTCTCTGCAATGACTTGGCAGAGAACAGGGAGCAGAGAGGGAGATGCTGTCCAAATGTTCTCTCACTGCGATTATAGTTAATACAGCTTCTGTCTGACCTCTCCTAAATTGTACTTGTGTTATTAAGTCCTTGGAATCCCCAGATTCTCTGACAGAGCATGCACAAGTTTTTTTAGTCTCTTGAGGACATCTTAGGGCTATTGCCTCTGAGGTTTTTACCATCACCCTCATTCCTTGCTTCTCCCAGGTCTGCTCCTCTTTACTCTTTCTCATTTGTCTGCACACCCAATTTATGGAATGGAACAGAAAAAGCGTATTTCTGTGGCAAAATATATGGAAGGTCTTATTTTCAAAAGTGTGTAAGAGACTTGGAAGTATAAAGCCTGTTTCACACATCACTTGGTCATGAGGAGTGTGCTCGTGTACTTTGCTGGAAGTCTTGTCTGGCTCAATTTTGAATGACAAAGTTCAGTTCCAAATACATTTAGTTACTTCCAAAATTGTACATATTTTTCAAACTTTGTTATTTAATGCTTGCACCTTCTCATCATTCTTTCAAATGGATAGTTTTCACTAGCTTCCAGGCTGGTATGATAAGTCTGTGCTGCTTTTGTTTGATGTATTTTGTAATTGGAATATTAATATTTTGAAACTAGGACGATTCTTAGTGAACAAAACTCTGGTGCTTTCGTTGTATTGAGAAGGCTATTATAATCACTCTGCTGAGAGAATATCAAGGTCAGAAGGGCTGGTCTTTCCTCACTAATATACTCACTGCAATATTTCCCACTCGGTGTAGGTGCACGGAGGAACGCAGCCTGAACCCATGCTGACATGTGGGTAGGTTAGGGACAGCTTCTGCCAGGGTCCTTAGTGCTGGAACGATTTCTTTGCTGGAAGTGAGAATCTGCTCATCCAGGAGCATGTTGAAAAGTCAGTCTGTTTCTGCAGATGTTCTGTGTAGCTGTGATCACTTGGGAAGGTTATGACTTGGAAATCAGATTTCTGGAGAAGGGGCATTTTGCCCTCAGTAATTAAGCAATTTTGCATTATATAATAAAGCTGGTATTGTCTGGTTAATGCTATAAAAATATATCAGATTATTTGGAAATGCATGCAATTTTGGCAATGAATGTTTAACAAATATGAAGACATACTACAAAGTAAGTTGCCTTCAGTGGAAGTTTTGATATTACAGACATGTATGTTATTTAATGTAGAACTCTGAAATTTCTATAAATGTTACATTGGAATAATGATAACATTTAAATAAAGTTGTTACGGTTGTAGAGCAATTGTGATTTTGCTGGATAATATTCTGAAGTCTTGATCCTATAGTAAGGTCATTGTATATAGACCTTTGTACATACACAAAGTTTTCAGCCATGGAAGTTTGCTGGGGTGACTCTAGTGGACTACTGTCCTTAATTTTAGCTGAAAAGCTGAATGCAAGAGTTGCTGGTCCCTCTTTTCATCTTTTAATCACTAGGTTGGAACTTCATTTTCCAGGTATATTGACTTGCTAAGTAATATAACTCTTTTCTACATTTTTTTAAAGGTATGTTTCAACCCTAAAGGCAATCGTATACTAACAGCCAGTTCTGATAAAACAGCTCGACTCTGGGATGCTGCTACTGGACACTGCCTTCAGATATTAGAGGGTCATACTGATGAGATATTCTCCTGTGCTTTCAATTACAAGGGTGATATAATCATTACAGGTAACTAATATATTTTTTTTCCTTTTTTTTTGAGAGACATTTGAAATCTTGTTATGGTAAACAAAATAAGAGTCTGAGAAGTTTCCTGAGGCCATATCCCAAATACATGTACCAGCAGTGACTTAAAATATAGTCAAGAAAAGCTAAAAACTCACTTTTGAACTGAGGTTTAAGTGCATATGGCAATGAACAAATTTGTATAAAGGCAAGGGCATACCCTACCATCTCTCCTGTGGGCATATACTAACACCTGACCCGTGACTAAGCCCTTTTCTCACAATGCATTGCAGCAGGGGAGGTCTGGATGAGCAAAAGGCAAAGTTTTTTAAATGGGAGCACAGCTCTCGTGTATTTGGCACTGAGCTCTGTTCAAGTTTCCTTCATTTCAGACAAAAAGTCATGGGAGTGGGAAAAGGTGTGAATAGAGTACTTGTGATTGCTTCCATCTTTTGACTAACTACCAAAATATGGGATGGAGTTGTTCTCAGATAAAAATATTGCTGTAGGTCCTGCTGTCTCTTGCTCGTTGTGGACAGGAAAATACTTCTCTAGCTCCTCGGCATTCTGGGTTGATTGTTGATGTCAGTGTTAACAAAATTGGATAAATTGTGTGATACAGGTAAATGATTCCTTCACAATGTGTGTTTATTACTAGGGAGCAAGGATAACACCTGTAGAATATGGCACTGACTGAAGAGAAGGAACGATCCGGTTTGGGATATGCCTACTTTGTGAGTTTCACAGTCAATAAACTCAGTCTTTCAGATCTGATTTATTTTACCCTCTGTTCGCCTTCAGTTTTGTTGAAGTAGAAAAGTTACCTAGATTTTGATAGCTTTGACTTTGCTGATGTCTGGTAGATGTGGAATCACAGAACAGTAGAAGTTGGAAGGGACCTCTGGAGATCGTCTAGTACGACGCCCCTGCTAAAGCACTGTCAACCAAGCAGGCTGCCCACGACTGACATGGTTTTGAATATCTCCAAGGACAGAGACTCCACAGTTTCTTTGGGCAACCTGCTTAGTGTTTGATCACTCTCACAGTAAAAAGAGTTGGGATTTTTTTTCCTTATGTTTTAACGGAATGTTTTCTTGTATTTCAATCTGTGCATGTTGCCTCTTTACTGGTACTACCAAGAAGATCTGGCTCTGTTATCCCAGTCACCTGAGAGGAATCATCATTAGTGTGAATGAATTCAGTAGAATGACTCTATTTCTTTGCGTGTAATTTTTAACCTGTAACCCTTTTAATAAAAAAAATACAGCATTATAATACCCTCAGGTGTGAAAGGGGTGGTGTTATGCGCTTGCTCTGAGTACTTTTGTATTTTTTTGTTGTGTAATAAAGTATTGAATTAAAACGCCAGTTTTGCTACTTGTAATACACGGTCCCACTTGTAAGGATGATGACAGAAACTGAGAAGTGGATGAGGAGCTCCCGCAAGTTCTTTACCACTGTACAAAGAGCTCTGGCCCAGCCTCATCTCTCACCAGCAATTGCCAACAGGTTTCACCTGTGCAGAGCTCTCCCCACTGCCTAGCAGAGCACCTGGAAGCACAGTTGCTCTTTGTAGGGGAGCAGTGAAGGAGCAGAGCTGACTGGTCCCTTCTGGCTGCCTTGGAAGAAGGATGGAGAGGCAAAGAGGGTAGGATTGAACACAGTGTGTGTGTGTTGACTGAAAGAAAAAAGGAAGAGTGCAGCAGAGAATGAACTTGAAGGTATTTTTTTTATATAATACATCTCTAGGTGGTTATGGACTTGACTTCTAAATGTTGTTAAATTGAATAGGAAGTTACTAATGCGGATGCATTCTCAGTGAGGGCTTGCCAGCATCCTTGTGTGTAAACGAAGAAACAAAAGTGCCTGTCGTCACTTGGCAAATATCCTGGTTGTTTCAAGCAGTGTCGTGTTGTGGGAGCAGTGTGCTGCAGATCATTTAAAATTAAACCTTTACCAGTAGGCAAAGTGGCTGATATTAATGTTACTGTAATGCTTGTGGTGTTTCCTGTTGTCTTGTGCAAAGGCTTAGGATATTGAAAGTGTGTCTCAGTAATTCGGAATTAAAAGGGGCAGGAAGGGCAGTGTGGTTCTGTGTTACTTTAGAATTGCCCAGTGTCTCTAGATCGCTTCGCACCTGTGCTTATAGGTGTGACATGGGGGATTTCCAGCTGACAAAATTGGAGGAAAACTAATATAATGAAATGTGTACAAATACTGTTATGTTGTTAAAAACTGAAATTTGACTTGCTGTGTAACCATCAGAAAGTGAAAAAAAATCTTTGGACTGTGATTAGGAAGTATTTTTTTTTTTTTTCTGAATCTTTCAGGATGAGTTATTTTCTGTTGCCTTTTCCTTTATGATTTTTCTCTTATACCATGCTAGTGACTCAGTGAATCGAACATCTGTAGTAGCTTTTGGCTTTGAGCTATTGTCCTATTTTTATGTGAAATTGTGAGCGAGTCGAGGTTTTGTAGACCGAGCGTTGGACTGGGAGGCCATCTGGGCTCTATTTCTGACTCTCCCTAGATTCACTGAGTGAGTAGAATTGTTTTTCGGGCTAAGTTATCCAGGTTTCCTGCTCAAATGTGAAATACATTCACATCTGGTGCGATTCACAGTGCTGATGAAAATTGTGTTGACTTGGCGCCTTGTGAGAACTTCAATAGTACCCTAGGTACCATCATATGAATGCTTTGATGTTAGGTGCTCTGCGCCTTGGTTTACCCGTAGGTAGATTTAATAAGTTGTAAAGATGTACGTTAAAAGTGCATTGTACAGATGTATCATCCTAAAATATGTCTCTGGTAGCAGCTTGATCCCTTTCTCTTAATTCCACTTCAGTGCCTGAAACCGAAATAGCGTATGTGTCTGCTCTAACTCTATTGTCTGGTGCCTTTTTAATCTTATAAAAACATTTGGCTTCTGCATACCTTATGCTCTCCGAGCTGCCGCTTTAATCACTGGGTGGTTGGAGTGGGATGTGGCTTTCAATATCCTGAAATGCCAGCAAACTTGGTTTGCTGTCACCTTATTGAAAAGGGTTCCCTCCGGAGACTCCTGAAGTGTGCTTCAGTGAGGCCTGTCACAGTGGAAATCGTATTTGCTGTGTTGTTTCTGGCCTTTAGACCTCTGCATCCTTCCAGTATGTATCTCTGGGAATACACGAGTTTGTTTTTCTGGGAAAGCAGCCTGTAGCTTGGACCGTGTAGCTTCCTCAGGACAGAACAGGTTTTTGCAAGACACAGACACGGATCTCCGTGAAAGCATGTGGTGCATACTTGGACTCTTGATGCATGCTTTTGGTATCTCTTAAGATTCAAATTATTTTCTGAACAGATGATAATAATACTCATATCCACTCATGTTTTAAAAGTGGCATTTTGTGAGAATTTCTTTTTTGGCTCCTTCCATGCGATCACTTGCATTTGCTGGGTAGTTTGTGAAAGGATATGAACTATATCCTGCTTGGTTATATTTTTGCAGTTTGCTGCACTTCACTGTCTAATTTTCGGCCGAAGCTGTGAGGAAGGCACATTATCCACCAGCCAGACCTGTCTTCATTGCAAATTGTTTTAATTAGCTTGATGGTCCAGCTGTCTAATTTAACTAACTATCCTGCTAAATGCTGTACAGCTGCAAGTTGCTTTCTGAGGGCCTGTTCCTCGTGATGACTGGCTTTAGAGTGGGTTTGAAAAATTGAATAGTGGCATTGTGAGTCTGCTCGTACTTAGCAAAGGCTTAGGAACGGCTCTGGCTTGAAGTAAAATTCTTAAATTGGCTGGTGCGGGTGTGCTTTCCTTCTCAGCTGGAATTTGTTTTACTTAGTAAGTAGCTCAGGTGGGCTCTTTATTTCAATGGAGTGGTGATTTTTTTTTCCCCTGACATTTTGAAAGTCAGAGTGCAGGGTTCATGGTGACGTTCTTATGCTCGTCTGTCATGCAGCTCTGCATGAACCTGGACAAGAGAAACAATAAAATTGGCCTCTCCAGAAAAGTTACCTGCTGAATTTGATAGGATAACTGTAAACAGGTGACCATTTTTATCATAAACCACTATAAAATGGTTAATTTACTTGAAGATACTGTGACAATCTTCAGTGTTATGACAAAATTGAGGAAGACTATAGTTTTTCAGCTTCTAATGATCCCAACATTAAAAGAACCCTCAACAAAACCAAACTGAAAATGAAGGTTTTAAATACTTATTTTTCAATCGGTAGTTCTCTAGTGTTTGAATCAACATATCTACAGGCCAAATTCTGCTCTCCGTTAGGTGGGTGGTGGAGTCAACGCCAGGGCGGGAGGCACCTTTCCCTGGAGCCTTTCTGCAGTGACAGGGTGAGGGGCAGCCCTGGCCGGGAGCAGCACCGCAGCAGGGGCTGCGGCAAGGGGCTGCTGCTGCCATGGGTGGCCTCTGGTGGCCAGGGCATCTCCTGAGGCTCAGAGGGCTTCTCTTGTTTAGTAAATTGTGGTGCATCTCTCTCATGTATGTATCCAGCTCCCACTTGAACCTATATATGAGTTCTGCATCCTCTCATTTGGTGACGCGTCGCCTCTTTCTGTTTGCTTTTAATCTGGCTTGTATGAGTTTTGTTTGTTGGGTCTTAGTTTGTATTGGGAAAGACAGTGAGCAGCCACCCGCTCTGGGCCCTCGTGATATCAACTACCTGCATCTCATGTACATAGAAAGGCTGAACTGCGTGTACTTTACTCTGAGATTTTACAAAGTTCTCATTTATGTGTCATTAAAGTTGACTTTATTTTTTTTCAGCCTTTTTTAATGGTGGACAAGTCCAGTTCTGATTTCCTCAGCTAAGTGTTGGTTTCCTTTTCTGTTTAGCAGTAGAAATACCTTTTACACCTGGGGAATAGGGCAGTAAATATCTGTGCAAACTTAAGCAAGCAGAAGGAAGTCCTGAACTTGTGTCTCCCCACCTCCTGCAGGTACCTAAAGTGTCCAGAGCGAGCCCTAAATAGAGATTTGGCGTTTATCTGGAGTTATTCTGGGGTTAATTCTCAGAATGAATGTGTAATTTCTCTTTATTTTACTGTGCTACTAAGAATGTTATGATTAGCCTTGCATCACTGGAATGAATTGTGGAACCCGAGTAAAGCTGGAGCTTTGGTCCTGAGGTAGGACCTGGAGCTTGCTCTGACTTGTTTTGGTCAGGCCCACGGGGAAGGCTTTTCATTTGGAAGCAGAGCTTTGAGAAGCTACAGGGATGGCAGGCAAATATTCTTTAATAGGTCAGAAAAAACCACAGCACATTCATGAACTTCTTAAGAAGGCAAAGAGGACACACATCATAACATAAATTTATTTCTGAATAAATTGCAACATTAAGAACTACTGTACAGAGAAACTGCATCACACTGTTACAACTCTGTCATGATATTTGTGCTTTGTAGGATAAGTAAACATTTATTCTATCACAGCAAAAAATTGTATACTGACAACTAACTGTACTTGGTTTAAAAATAAATACACTTTCCGGTTTATTAACTCAAACAAAGCACTTTGAGTCTATAACACTTGGTGCTTTTTATTAACTTTCAGCCTCAGAAACGCTGAGCATTCGGAGTTGCCGCTCGTGTGGGTGGGAGTTACGGGTGTTCAGCAATTCTTAGGAGCGGGATGCGGCACCGCACAGTTACCTTCAGTGGATGCAATAAAGTGACCTTGACCTTGACAGCAAAGCGACCTTTGCTGTTTTGTTCACACTGCAGAGCAGATCTAGAATTCCTCATGTTGTTTAATGTTCCACGTTTGATTTCGATTCACTAACAGTATGTATTTTGTAACAAATGAGTGATGCAATCATGCAAGTTCAGGAATGGTTTTAAAGATAAAATTGAGAATATGGCTCTTTTTCATAAATTATTTAAAACTACTTCAAAATTTTCAAAAATATTTAGTGCAAAAGGATAGGTTTTTTTTTTTTCCCCAAGAAATATTACAGAAGCATATACTATTATATGGAAAATAAAACATCTCTTAAATATTTTATTGGGAAAAGCAGGCAGGTTTTCTATATGCTATTTGGGGTAGGGAGAGATGAAAGATAAATATTTTCAAAGAAACAAATCCCAGAAGGGCTGTGGTGTGATAAGTTATAGTTACCTTTCAATTCAAAACCAATCTCTTTGGCAGAGTCAAGAGAATGTCTCATTAAGCGCGTGATACTGACAGATCATCTCACCAAGACGATACCATAGTATATCTTAGCAAACAGTAATATAAATGTTATAGGGATGTGAACTATCACATACGGTCCACACATTTATATCCAAAATGAACAAGTATGTCTGCTGAAATTTTAACAATCATTTTGCTTTCTTGTAAGTTACAAAAATTAATGTTAAGATTTTTATAATGAGACGGTGCTCTTTTCAGGTGTGCATTTCTTCACCTTATTAACAATTTATTTGATTAAAATAGTTTGGTTTTTCTTTTTTTTCCCCACCGCTTTTAACTGATATGTAGCATGTTACACAGCGCTTCAAACAGAAGCGCTTTAGGTAACAAACGTACCATCGTCACTCCCTCTTACCAGGCGGGGACACTGAGGCACAGAGGTGAGGTGGCTGGCGGCAGGTCTGCGGTGGGACGGGGCTCGGGAACCTGCTGCCCTGACGTGCGGGGACAGACCGGGCCGAGCTGTGCGGAACTGCGCTGCCTCCCACTGAAAAGGAATGAGTTTTTTTAAGGTTAATAACTGAGAGTCTAGATTTTGTTTCCTTGAGAAGAAGACGGGAATGGGGAACAGCTATGGAAGAGAAATAATCACATGGAAAGAAACTAAACTGTGTTTTTTAGCAGCTTTTTATTGTGTTGTCTAACTGCAAAGTTGTTAAGTGTCCAAAAGGTTTTACCCCTTAGCAGACTATGGTCATTTAAAAAAGAAAAAAAAAATTATTTATCGAGGGACATGGATGTTTCTAGGCGTCCTGGAACACACTCTGGTGCTAATAGCTAAAGTGTACAAACATTGGTGTTTTACAACTGAATGTTAGTGTACTATCCCATTTTAGCTGATTGATTTAATCAAATTGATTAAAATGGAACATATTAGATACTTAAGCCTTTTCTGTGTAGTCTAAAAAGCCTTTACTGTGTAGGCTAAAAATCCATTCCCTCCTAGTACAGTACATCCTACGGCACAATATGTCATGAGTCCCTCATGATACAGAACGATACAATACACCGTGGTTTCACTTTGCTCCAGGTTCAGTTGCGGAACAGACGTGTGCTGTTTCTGTAGAGTTTGTATATCTTTGCTCGTTTTATTCAGTGATGTTTGGAAGTCAGAGCGTTACACAAACCACTGCTTATTTAAACGGGAATAAAACAAAAACGCTGCGCGGGTGAACTTTCTTAACCCAATTCGAGGAGCCAGTCAAACAGGCTGGGCGTCACCTCTCGGCCTTCCTCACTGAGCTTGCAGTACTGCACCACGGCGTGAAAGATATCCCCCACTTTCCAGGATTTCCGTTGAACTAATTCCACAACATCTAAAAACTAAATAAAAAAAACAAAACAAAGCACGCTTAGGATTTAGTTTACATTTTGCTAACGTTTTGTTAAAGAAATACCCGCAAACTGCTGTAAGACCACCCTTTGTAAAAGCGCTGCTGTAGGAGGGTGTGGACACAATTCACCGCACAGCAACATCAAGGTTCTTTCTATTTATAAAACTTCATTTCTGAAGTTCCGCAGCTCCCCAAAGACTGGTCGGATCTCATCCCACTTTCTAAATTAGCTGCTCTCATAAATTATTTCTTATTTATTACAATGAAAGTAAGAACAGTGAAAGCGAGCTTGATAAAGATCACAATTTCCTTTGTTATCGACAGCTCGCTGTCAAAATAATGGAAGCGTGACTATCCATTTTAAAGAAAAAAAACAATCTTCCTTCATTACCATTAGCTATATTTTGACTTACATTTAACTTTCTGTATTTCCACACATACATCCCACAGTATTTGAAGTATTCACATAGTACTGGTGAGAGGGGAATTCTGGGTAAACTTCTGTCACATGAAGACATTTGCCACACTTGTGGCTGAATCACAGAGATGATCTATATTTGATTATTTTTTTTTTTTTAACTTCTAGATAAACCAGAGGTTAAATATATGTTCCTAAGCAGCTGTAAAAAAATCCTGAATTTTGTCCACTTTGTACTTAATAATGGGCTTCACAGTGTCATACATCTGGTCCTGTTTTTTTCTGAAGCACATAAATGAAAATCAAAGCTTTTCATTCCTTTGAATTTCACAATCAATATCTAATTAGCTTGCTCCTTCTACATTTCCAGTTTTAAACCACACAAGAAAATATTGTGTGTCTCTAGCTAGTGTAGCTGTTTGCTATTTACATACTGAAGCCTAAACTTTTAATATGTATTTTAATGATATTTAATAGGCACGCGATTTCCAAGAGCACTGTTGTAGGCAGGATGTGCTTCATTATTCTCTAGTGTATTTTTGCAATTGAATTAACTGTTTGCCAAAGCACATGGGTAAAGCTGACAGCTGTTTCTTTAATTAGATGCAATTTGGACTGTTGCTGCTGAATGCATTTTAAATTATGTTTATGATTCCCAAATGCATGTACTCAAGAAAATCAAACAATATCTCTGCTACTCAAAATGATCTTCCCATAGACATTATTTTAAAAGACCAAAATACTGATTTGTAACACTTTTTTCATTAATTGATTTGAATATTGTGGCACTTTTTATAAGCCCTGAGGTTTGAGCCGTTCTTGCTGCTCTTGGAAAAGGGGCTGTTTTGGTTAGTCCTGAAATGTTGTAGGTGGCATTTGGTGGTGTCTCCCATGGAGCGCTGACTAATCATTCAGGAATAGAAAGAGTCTGCACTTCTTGCGGCCGTTTTGGACTTCAGTGTTGCTCTTGGTGCTCTGGCTTGGACTGATACCTCGGAATGTTTCTCGCTTCTGGTAGTCTGTCTCTGCCTCTCTCTGGAAAGAGACTCCGGCTTTCATGGTGGTGGTTGGCGGAGCTGAGCTATACCTGAGCAGGGGCAGAAGAGTACTGGCACACACAGAACTTTTTTATTGCTAAGCCTGGGGAGGTGCTTCGTAACTTCTTTACAATGATTCAAAATATTTCAATCAATCAGTCTAATTTTCCAAGTAACATTTGTGTGATTGCAAGTGCGGCTCCGCTGGAAACACTGGTTGGTCACTGCTGCGGCTAAAACTGTTTCTCAGGGTAGTAATAATCTAAGGGCATGCCTACACAGGTAGGTCCATCCTGCCTATCCTCCAAACTTTTGATCAGCTCTGGTGCAGAAGCTGAACCTGAGCTAATCCAGGTTATCTTTGTTTTGCAGTTCGTCTCTTCTGTACATTTGAGCAGCGGGCCCATTCCTTGAGGAGGAGCAATCTCTTTCTGCCAGCACAAAGTGACTATAAAGCCAGTGCATTTGGCCATGGTAGAGCTCGCATAAATGTAGGAGGATCTGTCAGGCCCTCGTGGTACCCTGCTGTAGCCCTAGCTGTAGCAATTTGTGAAAGCCAGGCACAAGTTCGGAGCTGCCTGAGGCTGCCCTGATCAGCGTTGCAGGCAAGGCCGAACCTGCCTAAGGACTAAGGAATTTCAAAGCTGGAAATCTTAAGTCCAATTTATGTCTTGCATCATCCTCAGCTCTTACTGTTGCTGAGTAGCAGGACTTTGTATGTGTGATGTTGATGGGAAAGTGACTTTTATTTTTATTTTTTTAAGCTTAAAATCCATGTAAGTTACCTGCAACCCTTCAAATGCAGCCATATAAAGGACTCTCTATTAATTCTGCTTTGGGCATTGACACAGCGCACCACTGATATGAAAAAGTGAACAGATTCATCAAAGCATGTTACAGAGGCTTTGGAGGTGGTCTCATGGTGATAGTGTTTCTTGTGCCATGGACAGTCTACTAAATATTTCACATACCTGATATTCTGACACGTTTAATCCTCTCCTCCCTTTCTGCAATAAACAGTAGCATTGCCATCTTGCTGTAATGAACAGTTTGTTGCATCTGCTTTTAAGTTCAGTAACTTCAATAAATCCTAACTGCTACTGTAATTAAAGTGAATTAATAGTATGCCTATTTCTGTAAATGCTACCTTTTCAATTCTGTTTTCCTGAGATTTCTTAAAATAGATGGTCGGAATTCCAAGTTCAGAAGCGGCTATCCACTGCAGGGTGGCTCGCAGCTCTGCATCGGGGCACTCTGGTTCCAGATCAAAGTTTATCACCAGTAGGTCCTTTTGACAATTGGCTGTTCCCACCGAAAGCCCAGTAGTACTTTCTGGAAAAAATAATCCCAGCAGTTACTGTGCAATTACTTCTGTTAACTTCAAACTGTATGCTTTAATTGATATGGTTCAACTTACCCTCTGTATTTTCTGTCTGTTCTTTAAGGAAAACCTTTTCTTCTACTAATTCACTTAGAAACAAACAACAACAAAACTTGTTAGTGATATTTAGCAATAGTCTACAACATTGCTTCATGATGGATAAACTTCTCCCTCAATGTAACACCTAGAAAACTGCAGAAAAAAGTTACATAGGATGAAATAATAAAATGTGGAATATATTTCATTCGTTTAATCTGTAAATCAGGAAAAGCTATCGGAATTGCAGCATTATTCCCGTAATAAGATGAAGTACTTGTACTGGTTGCACTGTGTATTACATTTCATCAGGATCTGTGTATCTTTACACGATGACAAGCAAATGATGTTATGGTAAGACCCAGCAAGTCTCATAACCTGGGGGGAAATACTGAACTTCCAACGTCTGCATTTTGCAGCACTGTGCTCCCTAGCTGAATCCTTTCTAGTCTTGCTTTCTAGTTTTATCTTTCGTAGCTAAATACAATCATAGCTATCAATGACTTCAACTACTGCTGGTTTTAAATATATTAGCTGTTTGGGTAAACGAATTCTGTTTACACCTTGCAAAAATTTCCAAAGATCTTAATTTCTTATGTACCCTCTTGTTAAACTACAGGGAACAAACTGCTGGCGTGTGGTCACTGCTTCAGCTTCTGTTTCTGAACACAATATCCGTGCTCGTGTACGTGTGGCAGGAGACTGTAAATTCACTATTGATGTCACAGCTATTACATTCTTTTCATCGCTCCTGGAGGGGTGGCACTCACAGTACACCCTTCAGGCCGTCCCATCCTGCCCTCAACCAGGGGGAACGCTGCAAGTGTAAGATTTTGTTTCTAGCGTGGGAAGATGCTACTCTTACCACGCTCATTCACAGGATTTCAGAATCTCCCCCAAGGCTTCAAAGAATCAAGATTATATATACTTGTGTAGGCATTACTGCAAGATGTGAGAGGAAAGAATAAAATGGCAGCATGCAACGTATGGTGTGTCATGACTTAGAATCATAGGTGCTTAGTAACTTCCCACCAGATTTTCTCTTTGAACAGCAGATGTATTCGGTGCCTCGACTTTAATTTGTGAAAGTACAAACTTCTCACGCCTATTGGCTAACACCTGAGTATAACCCCTGAAAGGTAACAAGGGGAGACAGAAATTTATCCGTCGGAAATATAAGGGAGAGGGGTCATCTTTAAGAACATGTGTAGGAGGTATCACTGCCTACTGAGAAGACGGGAATGTTTCAACAAGGTTAGTCTCTGAATCAGCAGCTGAGAGAGAATGCATGTACCTTTACAGAAATACGAATGCCCAGATTTCTTACAAAAAGAGAGCCTCTTGAAAGCAGGAAAGCTGTAGTATAGTCTGGTAATGAGCTGTGAAGATTTTCTGATGTCAGCGACTCCCCAGAGTTCCCATGCTCAATGCGTGATGTACAGTCCGTGCACTTCCGCAGTGGCCATGCCCTGGCTGCATCGTGACATTCACCAGCTGGCAGCTTATACCAGGTTTCAGGGTACCAGAATCTTTGGGCAGGTAATTGTACATCTCTTGATAATTTTACTGCATGCTCTGTAGAAACATGCTCAGAAACACTAGGTTAGATGTACTTTGGGCCAAATTATTATTGTTCTTGGAAAGAATGCTGTCATATTTTTTTCCTTTGACTTTAATATATCTTCATTTGCTTGACCTTACTTGCTATTGCAATAGAGTTTTGATAATATTTGAAGTTATTTGGAGAAGAAAGTTCACACAATGGGAAACTGATACTGCAGAAACCTGTCTTTTAGGCAGAGTGGTTGGTGGATCCAAATTCTCTCGAGAGATCCACCCGGGCGGGCTTTCCTATAGTCTTTCACTGTCTAGTGCTGTCAGTCTGTGCAGACACCTGCATGTGCTTTTTCCTGAAACTATCGGCAGGCTCAGCAGCAGGTGCAAAGCAGGGCTTGGCACATTTTATATGGTGTAAATGATTTGCAGTTAAAATTAGACTAGACACCAAGTCTCACTTCAGTGACTACTTACTTAATCATAGGAGAAGATGGCACGTTCTCCTGATAAATTTCCAGGTCCATAATGCCAAGACTGCTAGTTGTACTGCTGTTGCCATTGCTGACAAAGCAAAAGTTTAAATATTAGTGCCAAGCTGCACTGAACATGTCTCCATACATCTTTTTAAAATTTATTTATGTACAAAGCAAAGTGAAGAGGCTGCCCCCTGTAAGGCAGAGTTCCACAAAATCAATTGTGCTCAGCAAGTGGTTCCCAAAATGAAGCACACTAATCTGCTCAAAATAATGAGGCTTTTATTAAAATAGTTGTAGCTGGAGCATGTATCAAGTGATGCTGTAAATTGGAGGAAAAAAAAAGTGGACCATCTATTTGTGAATGGCTTATGTAATGAACATTCGGCCTCAAACAAAAAACAAGTCAGCACGAGTCCTTGAAAAGAAGCATTATCGGGTATAGAAATGTCTTGGAAAAAACCTGCAGAGATTCAGATACCTCTGAACGTGGTGGGTTACAGCAAGGCACTTGGTTGCCCATCACACTACTTACCTGCTGGGTGACTCCATGCACATTACTGACAGCAGTTTCGGTGTTTTACATCATACCCCAAATACTATCGGGGATATGCTGGAACCCACAGGTACAGTGATGGCCCCTTATGTTTCTGACTACTCTGAAAGACTGTGATTTTAATTAAAGGCAGTGCTCATTGGGACCAGTAATATGTAGAAGTGTTCTCTTTGGCTTCTTCACAAGAATTAATTATTACATCTGAAAATATTTGGGAAAAATAGTACCAGTTCACTTTATTAACATCATTATAAATTTGAAAGTGAATGTTTATGCAGGTACTGTAATAGTCTGATGAATAGGTTGTGAATTTGCTGTCTGCGAGTCAATTAGCACAAAGAAGATCTGCGTGGTGAGTCAACTTGAGACTTAATTTTTACTAGAAAAGCAACTAATAGTATTTTTCCTTACGTTAGAAGGATTGACTAGACAGTTCCTTTCCCCACCAGGTTTTCCTGAGCCAGTGTCAGTACAGCATGCGTTCAGACTCGCTGTAGCAATTTCTGTTTCAACGCAGAGCCAAAAGGCACAACACATTAGCTCTCTCAGACCAAGGATTTCGTTAAAGGTTGATACCATAATAATGGGATGAATGTTCACCCACATTGACAGGCAAGTTTTGTTCAGTATTTTTTCAGCCAGCTAGCAGTGCTTTCTGGCAGAGTCTCTTTCGCTTCCCTGCTTCATTGCTGTACTGTCTTCCCTCCTTGTCATCTTAATACCCAAGAGAAAGATGTAATTACTTGACAATATTTTAAAACCTAGTCTAAGAGCATGTGAAGAAAAAACCTTGCTCAATTTGAATTCGGGAAAGGGCTAAAGTCAAACTAACATCACTTTATATAAACTCTAAGGACTAGATAACATCTTTAAACACATGTCCTGACTCGAATAAGAACAAAAAGTGGCACACTGCAACGGGAGCTCTGGAATTTGTGCCTACTGAGGGGGAACTCTGTCATCCTCTGTTGATCTGGTCCCCCGCGCCAGTCTAAGCAGATCAGAGCTCTATTTCTGCTCTCAATGCACAAATACCTGGTGGGAATAGCAGTCTCATCAATCTCAGCTAAGGAGATGCCAAAATAAACATTATGCAAATAGTAGCAAATAAAACAAAGGAAAGACCATAGTAATTAGCTTGTCTGCTGTCCCTTTCACTGTAGGAGTAAGGCATTTGAGTGGTGCCAGGAATTTTCTTTATTTGTCTGAATCTAGCTGCTCACCAATAATAAAAAGACCTGTCTGAGAACAAGAATGTGGCTATTGTTTCCTTTTTTTAAAAAAATTAAGAGATGAACTTGTCATTAAGCACTTTCTTTACAGTGTTTTGAATAAATCTTGAGCTGTTGACCCTCAGATCTCATGCATGGTAGTCAAATCATTGGCTTGGTTGATTAGACCATATTGTATACTGAGAACAGAAAATATGGGTACCTCAGGGATCGCTCGCTGAGTTGCAAGTAGCTACTTGTGTCGTCAGGATTGTCCTCATCATTAGCTAGCTGGGACCAGCTGCCAGTGCTTTCTTCACTGCTGCTGAGATGGTTTGGAAATTCTTCAGCTGTTTTTGTCTCGCCTATGATTTCAGCATCTGGTTTGCTCTGAGGACTGTTGCTGGTAGGGTGATAAGGAAGGCACATTGATATCATAATATAGGCAAACAAACTGGTACCACCAATCTTCAGGCAACGCTGCTTATTAAAGTCAACCAAGCTGCAAATTATACAGATGCAAGAGATTGGACAAGCTTATAATTTATACACAAAGTCCAGTTGAATGTATGGTCTGAGATGCTCTTAAAAAAGGATCTTACGACTGCCATAAACAAACACAAAACAAAGTAAGCCTTATACTGAAATATGCATAGAAAAGGTTTAACTTACACAAAAAGATTTTACATGTACAAAAAGAACTGCTTACTGCGTAGGCCTATTGCTTCATGCACTTCAGTCAATCTGTGGTTAAAATATATGGTATATATTAATACAGAATGACAGCATTTCTTGGAAGTCTACATTGGCACTAAATCCCTGTCCTACTAATGGGTGAATCAGTTTCTTGCCAGGGTTTTCCACTCTGTTAGCACTGTAGATCCAAAAGGGGTCTAGAAGTAAAAGCAGGAAAGCATTGTGGGTTGTGAATCACTAATGACTCTTAGCCTTCTGTGTTTCTTAGGATCTTTGCTGCTTAGGTTGAGGAAGGACAAAGTATTCTTTTTCTAGGTGGGTGTGCAGCAGGTAGTCATAAACCAGACTGAATATGGAGCCCAGACTGAGTTTAGAAAATACAGGTTAAGCGACAAATGCTTTATAATTCTGCACGCTTGACATATGTCACAAACACACATATTTATATGACACGTATATATAAACCCCACTATATTTATGGTAACTTTTCAGAGCCAAACTGGACTTTGTGAGACTTCTGTGGGACTTTTGATATGCAGGCAGAAAAGTGTATAATAATCCACACCCCCCCCTCTTTTTGGATGATAAGAAAGAATTAATTATATCACTGCAGATACCAACTATAGTTTTGTTATATTTACTGGGTGATCTGCGTCTGCAACTTTGTGATTAAAAGAGTGTAATGCACACTGGCAACCCTCTGCGGGATCCCTCTAGAGAAGTTCTTGCCTTCAGACTTTCATCTACAGCTGTGGCTGAGGCGCCCTGTCTTCAGTTAGAGCAAGAGATCCGCCCCAAAATTCTACTGCTCCCAAGTAATTAACTTTAGAATATACTGAGACATCTTGGATGTCTCTCTCTGCTGTGCTCTCGCTCTCAGGACAACTGAGAAGTTGCTGCATGAATGCTGGATGCCAGAGGGAGAGGCAGCCTCCTGTACAGGGAGAAAGGGGGTTGTTTGCCTGGGGTTTCTGCTCCAGCAGGCAGTCAACATATGTCAAATAACTGCGCCTGTCATCCCTGACCCCTCGGGTCCAAAACTCATCATCTATAGTAACATGGAGGCACTGAGCAGTCAGGTCGCAGGGTAGTGGTGTTATTCAGATTTTTGATACAGGGCAGGTGGCACCTAATACTTGGCCCAAAACATGAGCGATTTTTGTGTGGGATGGTCCTTGGCACTTTGGGTTTTGTTTCATTCATTATGCAATTACATCTCAGACTAGTGATGCTTTGAACTGACAGTTCCCCACTTCTGAACAGTCAGTTGGAACGGTTTCTGTGTATCTGTGACAGGACTGGGTCTGTTGCACTGCCTACGTACAAGAAAAAATTCTCTTTCCTTGCTGAAGACCTCTTCCTCAGGCCTGCAGGGCTTTTTGCTTTATTATTTTATTTTTTTCTAATTGATTATATGTCTGCTTGATATTTTGCCTGGAGTCCTGTGTGCCTGTAGCTACACTAGCAAGTAATTTCACGTGGTAGGAGCGGACCAGTGGATCAAAGCAATTGGTGCTGATACTTTTATATCTACATTATGTATATTTTCGTGTTTTCTGTTTTCACTTCAGCCTGGACTTGGTATAGACAGCCATGCCACAAGTGGTTCAAATCCACGTGAAGAACCACTGGAAGCTTTGCCTTCCCAGTTTGGGGTACGAGCGCACTTACGTAGCTTCTGGTTGAGATTCCTTTACAAGAAATCTGCACTGCATGCTGCAGGCAGAGCCGGTGCATGGAAATAGAGACAAGTTGATTCAGAACTGCGCTGCATCGCTGAACCAAAATGCTCATGTAGGTGTAGCATCTGGGAACTAATTCTGCCCTACTAATCCTATTGCTTTAAATTTCCCATAGCCACTTTGGGAACTCTGCGTCAAAGGCAGAGGAAAAGTTGTTATTAAAGGGCTCATAAACTGTACGAAAATAACTTCATTTTCAAGCAGTCAAGATTCTAAATAGGCAGATTTCTAAATGTATCTTATTAAAAGCAGGTTGCGTTCAAAGGAAGAGGAAGGTTAGGAAGGGAGAGTCAGTATGAAAGAATAGCGACACTATGATAATTATCCACCTAATTACTACCATACACTGGAAAGTACATGCTTTTTCACTTCAAGCAGAGCTTTGTCAAAAGCCAAAACAGAGCACTGCCTAGAATAAATGAGCTACAAAATGGTTTCTAACACTAGCACCTGCGCTCTTTCTATCACTCTGAGATAATGGGGTGCTGCAATGCTCCAAGTGATTGGCAGTTTAGATACCATTAAAGTAACAGACACGATGAAGAAGTATAGTTAAAAATAGGCAACGCCTTGAGAGAGAACCTTGCTTTTAACCTCATAGCATCCTCTGTGTTTGTGCTGCACTCTAGTACTGCAGGGCTTACGCTTTGCCTTAAACAAAGCAAGTTGCAGATTTCTCAACAAAAGGAGTACAGCTATAAGGAGAGGGTGGTAAACTGTGGTATAAACTCCATGAAATGTTATTCTTTTCTCTATCTAAATTCCAACAGAGAAATCTTGAACCAAAGGAGGTGAGAGGTGCTTTTAATTACTATTTTATTTCCTCCATAAAGAAATTTTTCCTTGTAGCTCCAGACTGTATATACAAAGCTGAACTTCAAGCTCTCAAAAGTTTAGTCTTGTTTCCAAGTACACAAAGCATTAGTTATATGAACAATCGTAGCAGAGAACTACAGGTCAAATTCTGCTATCTTCTGTTGTATGCTAACACTGATTTTTATTTATTGTTTTAAATTGAGGTATCAGTCAATGTTAAATCAAACTTTGTCCATCTTTCCTGTCTTGACTGTGGAAAACTTAAATATCTGTAAATGAAAAATTCACTTGTCTGTGCAGTATTAGATTTGAGTGTCAGAACCATCGTATTGTCATATTCAGTGTAAGTTTGCTCCAGAAATCATCACTGTGATGTATGATTGGGTGATTTTATGCCTTTAGAAACCTGTAGTCAGAACTTAGCTTGTTTATTTCTCTAAAAGTACTTTTCTTCTTACCTGCTTCCTTTATCAAAATAATTTTTACTGGGAAGTAAAAACAAGGATCAAAGCAATACACTGATTTGCTGTTTTGTCACTTACCTATTTAGTAGGGAACTGGAAACCGCATGTTTCCCATCAAAAGCTTCTGGAGGCTTTTCTTTGCCTTGATGCTCCTTTCCAGAAGGGCCCCATGAAGTTAAGGACTCTGTGTCTTTATCTGGCTCATCTCGTTGATCGGTTTCTATCTGAATTAAAGGCACTTCCCTGTGCTGACCTGCAGGGAGGCATCCAGGGCTCTTCATATGCTCTTTTTTCTCATTCAAATTTACTCCATCGCTTTTGGGTTTTGATTGAATCGGAGTTGTGCTTTGGGGATGTTTGCTTTCCAGCATGTGTTCTCGGCTTGTATAATCAAAGGAATCCTGCTGGACAACAATCGAATTTTTACCACTTTCAACGATATTTGCAGCCAGTCTGTTTGCATATTGTTCCACATGTGGTGGGGAATCACTGTGAAACTGGTCTGCCTCTTCAGCCTCTGCCTCACCTGCTATGATCTTGTTCTTGCGCATTAGAGACTCAATAGAACTTGCCCACGTCTCGTGAATCAACATATCTGTTATCTGGTCGGTCTTGCATCTTTGGTACAGGCATGAGTCAGACTTGCAAAGACCTGAAGAAGCCACAGTACTGACTGGCTGTACACTTAAGGAATCTTGGTGATGGTGGGCAAATCCATCTAATGAGTTTGCCTTAACTGGGACGTTAACTGTTAGCCTAGAGCCTGATAATCTGCTGTCAGGCACTGACGACTGCCTAAAGCAAAAAGGTGATCGTAGGGTGGGTGATAGCAAACTGCCGCACCAGTCCTTTGAATTCCGAGGGGAAGATGCATTATCTTTATTTTCTTTTTCTATTTCTCTTAACATATACCTATAAAATTCTTCTGTTATGCTTTCTGTACTGGACTGTTTGGATGGGCAACTTGGCCTTACATTAAGATGACCATTTTTCTTGGCTACCTGTTGTAAAGCAGAAGTTAAGATGTTGTTTGCATTTTTTCCTGCATAGTAATCAAGTAACAAATCAAAACCTCTTCCTTCGTTTTCCATCTGGTTCACCATAAATCTTGAAAATTCATCTGTAATGCTTTCACAGCTAGACTGCTTTGAGACAGAACTTGTCTGGCTTACAGGCTGACCAAAGGCGTTTATTAGGCCGAGGGTATTGAAAGAGGCTTTGGAATCCAAGTCCTCCTCCGGTATGCTCTCACAGCTTGAGGCCTTGGCTCGGCTCCATCTGTCACAGTGCAGCCTGTTCCTGGGGTGGTTTGGACCTTGCCAGAGGCTGTCAACCATGGAGAGTTCGGTGAGGTTCATGATTTTGGCAGCCACTTCATTTGCAAAGATATTGACTGAATCTGGCGTGTCCTCAAGGTTTATAGATTCATCTACTACTCGATTCATCAATCTTTCCTTTAGCTCAGGGTGCTCATCTGTTTTTCTTTTGATCTCACTGAGTCTAGGTGCCCTGTGCTTCCGAACAACTGAACCATTAGTGTGGGTTTCCTTCTTCCTTTTCATGGTTCTGCATGATAAACTCTGGGTCACCAGATACTCATTGCCTCTCTTCCATGCACAGAACCATGGTTGCTTTCCATTTGAATTTTCAAGACAAATGGCAGCTATTTCTGTTGCCATAGAGACAACTGTTTCTGCCAATTCTTCTGCAAAATCCGTTATACAGTATTTGTCCCTTGAATGTTTCACCTGTAGCACAGGCTGAGAAGGAAGCAAGACATGGTTTCCTAATAAAGACAAGCTAACCTGAACGTCGTTATTTAGCACGGCATCACACTTATGCTTGGCCTGGTTTTCTGCATTCATGGTGGCACTGGAAGACAGCTGCTCTTGAACACCATGCCTGCATTCGTTGTTTGCAAAGGTATTTTCTCTGTCTGAAAATGATCTGTAGTCTTTCTTCTTCTGATGATTGTTACTCTGATTTGGGGATTTGTAACAGTCTCGTGTGGTTCTTTTCAGGTATCTTTTCTTGGGAGAAGTTTTCGCAACAAGTGCGTTATGCCTACTTGTTGGTTCTGAATTCAGTGTGGCACCTTCCTTGCTATTTACATCTTTCATATTACTTTTACTAGTGTTTGTGATGTTTCCAAGATCTTTGCTAGTGCTTGTGCTGTAGGATGTACCAAATGGCTTAACAGCAGAGTGATCAAGGGAGCTGGGTGAAGTTCCGTGTGTAATTGCTTGTGTTGACCATCCTTCTGCTCTTGTTACTTTCTCTGCTTTTGTGACCTCGGAAAAGAGAGGAGAACACTCTTCAACTTGTCTTATGTCGTTCATCTTCTTGCAAGTGAAATATATGACGTTAAAAAGCAACTTGTTTGCAGTCTCCATGAAAATATCTTGTGTGCTTGAGCCGTTTTCTGAACGGGGGTGTAGCTGTTTCTTCTTCCTAACCTCTTCAATAGAATGTCGTAGAATAACGTTGGATAAGTTTTGTGCAAGCTCATCCCTGATTGCTTCATCAGTGTGTGGAATCCGTGGCCTTGCTGCTGTTTCAATAATTTTTCCATTTATGGATTCCATAAAATGCCCTACGTTTTTGTATGTGTTGGGTTTTGTCAAAATTATTGATGTCTCTTTGAGAAGTGCCTCTGCAATGCTGTCATTTAGCTTCTCCATGCTACTTCCTATAGCTATGCTACAATGAAGAGTAATGGCTGCAGAAGTCTGAGCAGCAGACAGAAGTCCACTCGAAGTTGCAGGGTACTTCTCTTCCTTCGTTTCCCCCAGACCGCAGACAGCTACAGCACTTGCTACTTGAGTCATGCCACACAGCGCAGATGGAAATGAATATTCTGTGCCAGCGCAGTCATCAAGTAGCTGTGAAGATACTGTGGGTAGCTCTTCATTATCAACCCCTCCGCTTTTAGAGTCTGTGGCTTCTTGATCCCTTTTGAATTTTTCTGCAGCCTGGGGACTGGAAATGGTTCCAATAACAGTGGCTGCACAAGCCAGAGCCACTTCCAGTGCGCTCTGGCCATGTCCATTTGAATGTTCTTCCTCAAAGTAATCTGAAACTTCAGCAGAACTTTCTGATTCAGTCCAGTGGCACAGGTTGGGGAAGGCAGACCCGGGCCAGTCAGATACATTCTCAGAACTGTCTGGACTTTGCACTATGACGATCTTTGGAAGTTCATTCCACGATCGGGAAACAGATACATCTTCTGACTTACAGGAGCTTCCTACGGAGATGCTGACTGCAGCCTCCTCACTAAAAGTGGGTTGAGACTGTGACAGTCTAATGAACGCATCTTGCAGAACAGTTTCTGCTAAATTTGTGGCATATTGACCTGTAGTCACCTGCTCATCTTGAGAGGGAGGATCCATTTTCCCGATACCTGCGCAGTCCTCTCCATCTGTCTGACTGTCGTGCTTTGCTGTTGGGTCATGCAGAGGCCTCAGCTCCCCGTTAGCCATTTTGGTTAAAGATACATCTTCTAACACATGTGCTGAGCAGGAATTTCCAACCTCACTAGTCAAATTGGTGGTACTAAAAGATGAAGTAGCTTTTCCAGCTAATTCCTTCTGCCATGGTATTTCCTGGTCTGACTTATCTTCAGGTTGTGAGGTGCCATCTTCAGACACAACATTCACAGATTCAGAGAGTCTAGTAGCTGCATTATCTTTACTAACGCAGTTCCCTTCAGGAATTAATGGCAACCTGGCTTTTCTGTAGTGGAGATTTTCAGATCCCTTTCCTTTATTTTTTTTGACATCTGAAGATGCTTCAGAAACGCTTATTTTTTCATGACCTATTAAAAGAAAAATAAGAAATTAGTTTTTGCACAGTACCCTGTAAGTTTAAAAAGAAAATGGCTGCATATCTGTGTAACACTTTACCGCTCTGTAAAACTACTGCACAGCCTTGTATCCTTGACTTTGAACAACAATTTAAAAATATGAATGGCTGTCCATTTTCTAAATTACAAATAAATATATGCATGAATTAACATCAAGTGCAATTTCTGTGAGCATTGCCATGGCTGTTTTGCAGTATGAACAATAGCAGAATTATGCTCAGTCCCGTTGCTTTTACCAGTTTTATATTCATCACCCTCGTTGTCATCCTCGAGGTGCTCAGATGCTGTGAGGAAATCTTCTTCTATTGAGGACACTGAGCAGTTTGTGTCATCCTCGGGCTTTAAGACATGAGCTTCTAGCTGCAGCTGTTTCTCCTGAACGAGCTCAAGTCCAATCAGAAACTTGTTTATTTCAAAAATGATGCAGCTTGCGCTGTTTTTCCTGTCCCCCCTCGCACACTGAACCAAGCAGACATCTGCCAGCCAAGGACACTAGAGGGGAAAAGAATCTCAAATAGTTATTTAATCAAAAAATAAAACTTACTTTAAGTTTCCTTCTCTATAAATCTCTCAGGTATGCTCTGTTGCAAAGATGCAATACAGTTTTCATTTAGATGTTTGTAATACAGTGTGCAGGTACATATGTGCCAAAATAGGACTGCTTGGACTGACGGCTTTTGTTATACAAGCATTTTAGTAGAGAACCCAACTATGCCACAGGGGCATCTGTATTTTGTTGAAATTACCAAGTTGTTTGTTTTCAATCAACTTCTTGTTTTAATGACAGAGACCTACATGCTTTTATCTGCGTCAGAGTTAGCCATCTGACATACTGTTATTAATGGCCTCAAAGCACCCGGTATTACCTGTCTCTTGAGGGAATTGTTTGTGGGCATGAATTCCTTGTCAGGATAATATCTGTTGCAACGCTCATTTGAAGGCAGCCCTGTAAATAGTGGCTGGCGAGATTGTTAAGAGCAAGTCACCTTTAGATGTTCCTACAGACTGTTTTAAAACAGCATTTTGTTTTGTTTCTTTGCTCTTCTTTCTCTCATTCCTTATTTGCCCAAAGCCCCATTATTTCAGACCAGTATAACCTCCAACTGGAAATGGGACTCCATTGTGCTCTGTGCTGAGCCTTTATATAAAACTGCCTTACCCAGAGAAGCTGTACAATTAAGTTGAAAGTTGGAGAGAAACTGAGAGAAAAGAACTCTTGTTACCCTCATTTTATTGGTATTAAAACTGTTGGATATTTATACAACCACAGAGCTAAGTTGCTATCTCTGCATGGGACTACGTTTGTGGTGTGGATGTCCTCTGAAGAAAAGCTAAGCTTTTGCAGCTTGTGATCTTGTGCTTTAACTCCAGGTCCCCAGGAAGGAGGCAGCTTGAGTGGAACCCAAAAAATGGTATATTTTAAGCTGTGCAAAAGGTGCCTCGGACCCCCCGTGCATTTGCACGGTATCTAGCACAATGTAATTGCATCCTAGATCTTTTGTCTTTGAGTGTGAATGTAAAGCAAATATCTAGTAATAAAGGGAGTGGGATGAGTATTATATTGGAATTGCATGTTTTATTAGCCTCCACTTCCTTTCCACCTAAAAACATGTCTGAACAGAAAACCAAATAAATTAGTGTGTTAAAACAGAAAAGATAGATTATTTTTTATTTTTTTAACTAGCTGCTAAGAAATTGTTGCTGAATCAGACTTGAGGATACACCGTATGGTGAAAAATGTTATTAAAAACAGATGCAGCCTTAGATCAAACGTTCCCCTGCTGTTTCTCCAGTCCACAGTTTGCAGGGTTGTACTTGTGAAAAAGGCCGAGGGGGAGCAGAATAAAAATCCTTGTATGAAAACTATGTGAGTCTCCTTACAAATGAAATTCTCTGGAAAGCCAAACAAATGTAAGGATAAACGTAGCACGTGCTTATCTGTCCAATAAATCTCACCCAGTCTTAATGCAAAGCTTTACTTGTCTTACAAGACAGAAATTGAGGTTAGTTCCTGTTTGTCTCCTGCCTGCTCTCTCTGGGAAGGCTGCCAGTCTCAGTGGCTGCAGTCTGTCG
Source organism: Larus michahellis (assembly GCF_964199755.1). NCBI lineage: Eukaryota > Metazoa > Chordata > Aves > Charadriiformes > Laridae > Larus > Larus michahellis. Next base: position 23,560,101 of record NC_133901.1, read on the forward strand.
GAGATGGGGGGGACTTGGGTACGTGAGTCCTCTTGTTTGGGCCTCAAAACAGCCTTGTCTGTATTGCAGCAGCTTCCCCCTAGGGAAGGGGGGTTTGGAGCTCCGCTGCTCCTACCACAGGCTTATGCTCTTTTTTTTTTTTTTTTAAATCTTTCTAAATTCAGCCATTAGTCGTAAGTGTCAAGAAAGCTCAATAACCAGGCATTTCTTTATTTAAAAATCAGCTTGTTGGTGTAACGTAAAATTCAAGGATCTTTGCAATACAGCTGTTCAAACGCCTGCTTCATGAAGACTTTTGTATGCAAGTTAATTTCAGTGAAAGAAAGTTTTCTGCTTTGTTTTTCTGCAGCAGATAAAACAGGAGATACCTGTTCATGTTTTAAGCTTGCTGAGACAGTTTTGTACTCCAGGATAACTCTACAGTTTTAATGAAGTTGTTCCCAATTCACGCTTGGCCAAACGAGATCAGAATCGGGCTGAAAAATACTGCAGTATCTTTTTTTTATGCAGACATGAACAGGCATACAGTATGATAAAAATGGAAAGGAAGAAAAACATTTTTATTACAATAAGGAGTTAAGCTTCTGGAACTTCTGTGTTAAAATGCCTTTAAGCAAATGTTAGCAATTGTTTCCTTTCTCTATGTGGTGCTGGTAGGAGGAATTCTTGGCCTCCAGATCACAGATAGGGAATGTTCCATTGGCAATAATGGGAGTGAAGGAGTTACCATGAGAACTTTGCCTTTGGCTTCTTTAAATGTTAAGTTTTAATTAATGTATTAATTACTTTTTAAGCTGACACAAGCTAAATGAGGTATTAGCTCTGATATGGTTAATGTTGCTTGATATTTTCCATTGTCACATTCAGGCTTACTGTAGCCTCTAGGATCTTCAAGGCCTATTGTCAGCTCTTTTCCAAGGTGCATGCGTGGGAGAAGATGGATTTGGAACACAAGTGGGAAGTAGCAAGACTTCACTTGAAAGGGAATCTGTAGGAGCTGTGCCCCGATCTAGCCATGTGCACAAAAAAGTGTTACAGCTTTCCTTTCCCCCACCCTGTGCTGCCCTTCTGACTCCTGGTACTCTTGAAATCTGGGCTTATGAATCATCTCTGCCACCAATGTCTGCCTTCCCTGAAGGACCAACTGCTAATATGGCTTAAAGCATTATCAGCTGCAACCCAGACATCCATGGGATCTAGAGGGAATAGCAGGATTGCTCTCCTATCTTTGTGTCACCTCCTCCCCCTGTGTTCTGTTGGACAGACTTATTTTTTGTTTGCAAACTCCCACTCATCTCTTAAACTGGTGCAAGATCTTTGCTTTCAGCTCCCTTTTTCCCATTTTCCAAATTCCATCCTACACAGGTGTGATGTGATTTTAAAGATAAGTTTGATTCCTACCTGGGGAACTTCATAATCGGCCTGAAGGTTTCCTGATGCTAATCCACTCAGCAGGACTATTTCATTTTCCTTTGGTGGCTGTACGTTCATCGAACTGATGAGTTTGGGGAGATTTGGAGAGACGCTGATCAATCTCTGAAAGATAGATTTTACTCTCGTAATGAAGTCTGTGTTGCACAGTTATATTCATAAATACCAAAATGAAATACCACTTACAGGCATCCATTTAGAAAGCTTGCTTGAACTTATTGCTTTGAGTCTATTTAAAAATAGAACTGGCAGCATTAAAATGCACATTCTTTCTTTTGAGCCACCAGGCAAGGCAACGGTGGCAGTATAAACTTCTGTGCAACTGTCCAGCAGGACAATCTGTAATCCCTTACGTTGTCACGTGCTAAACAGCTAGATTGTATTTGTGCATCTAAGAGCTTGGCCTTCATATTACGAGTGAGTTCCTGAGGCGGAGAACACTGTGTCTGCTATTGTCTAAAACAGAAAAGACTCAGTAAGTATGGTAATGAAAATAGGGCAGATCTTCTAGTTTTCCTCCAGGCATATGGTAAGCAAGAAACCAAAGGGAAAGATAGCTGGAAATTGCTGATCAAGTTGATGTAATGCTAATCCTGGAACAGCGAAAGTATTTAATACACAGATTAAATACACATTTTGTTGCTGTTCCACTGGACACCTTCATGACCTTTCATTTGTACTGATATGATCATTTTCTACCTATTATGTATTTGCTAGAGCCAAAAGTGGTAATAGTCACAACATCAACGACGCTATGTAACGTAGGAGATCTGTATGGCGATGCTGCTAGGAGTCCCCAGTGGTGTGCAGGGACGTCTGTGCTCGTTTGTGTACAAAGGCCAGACCAAAAGGATGATACCTACTCTAAGAGTGCTTGCAGTTCTTTTCTGCCAAGGATCTCAGTGTTCTTGCTTTATGAACAGGGAATCAAGGACAATCCCTTACAGAGGGAGTAAATCCACCTCCATTTTATGCACTGAAACAGCCCATCAAATGGCAAAGCCATTAAAGGAATGCAGATCTTGGGCACCCAGCTGTATGCTTTAGTTACTCTGCAATTCAATGATACTTTGCTTTTTCCTTGTCGTCTTCAAAATAATAAGCTTGCAGTACTGTTATTTTTCCTCAGAGTCAATTAGATATAATAAAACTTTCTGGCTTAGCAAATCTAATTCAATTTTGGGGAACAATTCACTTTTCAGTAGACTGATCTTCAGATGAAGCTAAGTATTTATATTTGACATAACTAAATTCAGTGCTTCGATTCAATTTGACATTTCAGTATAGTACAAAAAAGTTCTCATCCTTTTCTTTTTTCAAATTATAACCTTTCTGTTATCACACACATTTTTCTACATATCTCTATTTTTCTACTGCCTAAACTGCCACGTTTTATCTGATTTCTTAGGTAGGAAACCATGGCATTTTGTATATCTTTTACTTCAGTTCCTTACCTTTTGTTCGGAATAAAAAAGGAAAAGTCTGGAAAGATAGTTCTTTTACACCCCAAAAACCTAATTTAACCCATTCCAAGGTTCAAAGGGTAATGCAAAATCCTAACAGTACGTATTAGTAAATAGCTATATGTTTCATCTGAACAACAGCTATGCTAGCATCTTTAAAATTCTTCTATGAAATGCTTTCACCACACCAGTGTGTTGTGTAAAAATCCACCCAGCTCAAAGCTAATTTACACAAACTGCGTATTATACACAAAAATTGTGATGAGCTAGTTTCCTCTTAGCGAAGAATACACAGTGCCCGTGCTAGCAGTGAATTTTTATTACCTATGCTGAAAAGTAAAAGAAAAATATCATCTTGCAGTCATGGCTAATAAATATATTGACTTTGCACCAGAAACTGCCTTTCTAAAATGCTGCCAAACGTGGCAGTCTCTCCGATAGGGTCCCTCCGTGTGCCAGGCGGGGAGAGCCGGCTGTGGGCACGTCGGGGTGCAGCCCTCTGGGGAGCCGACGGGGCCCTGCTGCAGAGGGAGAGCTCGGGGCTACGCGAAGCGCATGGGTGGTGAATGCACCGCTGCCGTAGGGCCGATAGGCCAAAATCAGGCAGCTGCTTTCAAAAGGTGATTTGTGCTTGTGAGGGAGTAATCTCATCTCCGGGCATTGTAAAGGGGAGCTGCATGAAGCTAATTTAAGTTGGCTTCTACAGACATAAAGTTCTAAGACTGAGGGAGAAACTTTTGGTATTTCCTTATGACTTGCTATAGCTTTTGTTCCTTAATAAATACTGTAAACAACAATGAAACCATTGCTTATTAGAAAACAACCAGTGCTTCTGTGGATTCAGTAAGTTAAGCCTCTCAAGCTGTTCTGCACAGTTAACATGCTGATTCAACAGAAAAACCATTTTGCTGCAAGAAGCCGTAGTTATTTTTGACATCTGAATTTTCACAGATCCAGGGTGCAGAAAACAGCATAGAAAAACAGCTCCTGCTAATGAATGACTTGCAGGAGGCAACAAGGTCCCAGCATTCATTGTCCTCCCATGAGCTAAAAGTGGTTTCAGCAAGCTAACTGTAGTGTTTTTCTGAGGGAACTCCCTGGGTATTGTCAGTAGATCCTACCTTTGTTCACTTACCAGATATTGCTGCTATATTGCTGTGTTGATGATAGGCACCAAGCCAGGATGATGAAAATAAACTGATAAGGGAAGATGTAAACTCAAAACTGACACTAGGCCATATCTTTAAAATGTAACTTCCTCATATTTGAGGGGTTTTTGGAATGGTATGTATTTTAAATAGCATTTCATGATGTAGTTTGTCTTAGTGTTTGTAAAATAACCAAGCTTTTCTTTCTTTCTTTTTTTTTTTTTAATCCTTCTTTTCTACCCTCCAAACTTTCAGTTAAACAGGTAGAACACACCTTCAGTTCTGTTTTATTTAGACCCTTCCTCAAGATCACATAATCAAACTATCTGGAGTTTGACTGAGTAAGATTGGTCAGCTGAACAAGACTGAAATGAATAGAAGATTCTCAAAGGCTTTTTGAAAGCAGGAGAGAGAGACATCAGAAATTACTTTTGTTAAATTAAAAAATGGAATGTATGACATATCCAAGTTCATTTCTCTGATAAAACCAAGGCTGAGCAAGTCCACTGCATGATAACTGCTGTGAATTCACAGGCTGCAACAATTTGTTATATATTTCTAGGACGGGAGTAAGAAAAGCTATAAAATATGTCCTGGTGTTGAGATAATTTCAAATCCCTGATGCGTTGCTCTCTGTAAGGGTTAAAAATCTAGGGCTGGCTTTGATTTCTCCATAGAATTTTGATCTGGGTTTGTATTGGAGAGTCCTGGTGTACCTGACTAGACCCACTGTGCATCTTATTAAGAACTAAACTGTTACCTGTTTCACTTGCTCGTCACTGCAGTCATCTCTGTTTGCATCTAAATTCACAAAACAAACCTGTAGTAAGAGAGAAAAAGAAACAGTAGCTTACAAAGTCATATTAGAATGGCAGCAACCCCTTAAAAGTCACTATTTGTTCCTTTCCTAGACTTGTAGCTGAATATGTGAAGCATTTTCCTAGTACAAGAAAGGTTGAAAGGTTAGCAAAGAGAATAGCAGAGTAGATATAAAGAAAAGAGGAAAAAAGGGAAGAGTCAGGACTTATCTGCTCTTACAACTAGCTTGCCTGATGAATGGGCAAATGTTGTCAATAAACTGTAATACAGAGGATATTAGAAAACATAGAGGAAATGTTAAAAATGCATTTGATTGTATATCAGATAAACACGTCTTGCTTTTCCAATGATTTCTTCTTTTCGGGCGCTTGTTGCTAAATAAGTGCAAGTACTGATATGTGCACAAATTGTGGGCTGCTTTTAGTTTTCTCCACATCACATAAATATTGTAGTATTTTTCCTAACTTGCCAAACTTCCTAAGTAGAAGTTTAAGACTTTATGGAAAAATTTTGTCTTTTTTTAACCTCGGTTCATGAATCAATATACAAGCAGACATTTTCAGCAGTGCTAACTGGGCATTACAATAAGTGACAGAACTTACTATCTAGTAAGTTTACATGTGATTCACTGGAAAGTACTACTTTTAATGGCACGGTCTTTTGCCCCTTCTTTGATCATTATGAGTCTCAGCAACTATTTAATGGTAGTGAAATTGACTTAAATAGAAACTTCAGATCTAAAGACCGTTTCATGTCTGAAGACTTTTATTTTTTTTCCATATCTGGAAGACCATTTTCTAATTTTCAGAAATAAGAAAATCCCTCCTCCAGCTTTATTTCCAAGTCAGAAGCAGGCACTCCAATGCTAGGCTGGCTGTCTTACTTCTGAGCGCTGCAGCTATCTCTTTAGAGAGATGTTTGTGAGATTTTCGTGTTGTCTTGATTTAAACCAAAACCTGGCACAGATTCAGAGCTGAGCTGAAGCCAGCATCTAAATCCAAATAAATTGCAGATCCAGAATTTACCTTCTAAAAGCTGAGTGATTCCCCCCCCCCCCCCCCCTTTTCCAGAAAACAGTAACTATTTCTTTCCCTAATTGTGTGGAAATTTCTCCTAGAAAAATAAAATGCTCTAAATTATCCCCTTCACCAATATTCTTGTTTTAGGCATCTGAGCTCCTGTTGTGTGCCTGCTTTTACCCCAAGACAACACTGATTTCAGTTTATATATGCACGTACCATATGTACAGATTATGACCATCTGCAGTAACAGCCAGCACAGCAGATGGAAAGATCCAGCCAGACCTCCCATTGTAAACCAAAAAAAAAACCACTTAAAAAGAAAGCTTTCTGCCCTTTTAAATAGTTTAATGGCATCTTTATATGAACTTACAAAGATATTATCCAACATTTTTATGATTTTACGAAAAGTATTTCTCTGCCTGACAATGTCAACAACCAGGATATGCCGTTGTCATCTGTTTTTTATGTCTGTCTAGCTTTTAAGAAATAGTTATAAAAATTTCTAAGCTATAAAGTATTAAAAATACCCTCTAGCAATATAATGTGGTAGTTATGTAATGTCCTAAACATATTACAGTTAATTATACAGACAAAAATTTGGCTTACTTTCCACTGGGATCTTACTTGTAGGCATTTTACCTATCAGCAATAGGTGGTTATTAAAAAGCATTAGAAAATTGTGCTCTTGATTCTCATGTGTCCTTGCCCAGTGCCTGTAGTGATATGCGGTTATGAGGCCGCAGGTGCATGGAGGTGTGTTGCTTAGGCGACTATTAATTTGGCAACCAGGGTAGGAGCGCCGGAAGGTATGGGTCCAGTTTCTAGTCCTCTCAAGCATGTTCACCACCGTACCGAACGTAGGGCTGTTACTTAGGACCTTTGTTTCCAAGCCTCCATGCCAGAGGGGTATGGTCTAGTTTTGTACTGGATTCAGGGTGAAAGCTTTGTGAAAATGCTGTGTAGGAGCAGTCGTGTCCACATGGACGTTCCAGCCAAACACAGCACCCCCTGGTAAACCTTGTTTTGTTGTTTGCTATCTACATGTTGGTACAACGGTACATATCTTTGCTGTGTTACACTGGCACTCCTGCCAGTGACACCAACTACCATCCTAAAGGTTTGCCCTTTCCAAGCAGCCAAAAAATCATCATCTCTATTTCATGTGGTATGGATGGCATATAACTCACCAATGCCTCAGTAGAAGAAATAACAGTACAAGCAGGAATATCTATTATTTAAAGTTGTACTCTCTTCTTTCATCTATTTTTTAAATTTATTTTCAGAACCAAATGATTCTGAATCCACTTTCCAAATACACTTGTCAAATTCCATTGACACTGATTAATTACATTGTCAGTGCAGTCTCTTAGTGTTCCGTGGATTTTGCAGTTTTAATTATAGGCAATTTTTACTCAAAAATAGTTTTGCACTGGTGAAAGGCACCGAGGAACTCATTTACTTTTTCCGTTTTGCTGTTTCCTTTCAGATTAGCCTTGCTTTGAGCAGGAGGTGGGGCTAGATGGCTACTGTACTCATAAATTAACTCTACAGCTCCATCCGGGCAGGCTCTGCACTACTGCTACCTTCTAGGAAGTTCACTGTGAAGATAATTTTCTTGGAGATACCTCAATTGAGGCGCTCCAAGAGAAGAAGAGCCATCTGAAAAATCTCTCACGGTTTTCTGCTTACGTAATGCAAAATTTAATCTCTCACTAGCTTGCATTGCTTGATGAACTTCTATTAATTGTCACCTCCATCAAAACAAGGCAAAACAACACTACAGAATAATTCTTAATCTGTAGGAGGGAAATATTGCATAAATTATGAAGAAAGATCCAAGGTCAGGTCAGCATTTGCTAACCTCAATTTAATTCTGATCTTTTTCCTTTCGATCAAATGAGGTTAATGTATTTTAGCTTAGTTTAGCTAACTGTGTCCTAATCAAAGTATCTTTAAATATCAGTCCTTTCCCATACACTTCTCCTTTACACCTCACATCCTTGTCTTCCCACAAACATCTTTTCATTTCCAAAATGTGTCTGCTCTCCACTCATACTGAGCTAACTGGGAACCATGCAGAAATGTTGAGATATTGACTTTTTTTTCTGGTTTAGAAAACATTTATTTTGGGGAGAGAAAACAACAAAAATTGAATGGTGTAACATAATGCAAAAAGGAAAAAAAATACCACCCATATTCTGGCTTTACATAGTGAGGTAGTCACCCGCAACTTCCCTGTAAGATGCTAATATCTTCTTTTGGTTCACTAGTGTTTCCACTGTATTTGCTCAAGTGAGAACAGTACTTTTCTTTAGGTGAACATGTATGACTGCACTCAAATTCAGAGTCTCAATACTGGCAGAAAGCAGAACGCTACATATCCAGAAACCATTTAATACACAAACACATTGTAAATAACAACCCTTTTACTATGTAGATTCTTGTACATGAATAAAATGAATTGGTGTCTGACCCCCAAGCCTCCTCTTCATAAAACTCTCCAAGTGTTTTTACAAGGACAGAACCAGTCAGATTATCATCACTAACTTACTGAGCTTTGATCTTGAAGAGGCCTTTACTTTCCAGGGTGATATAAAAAACTAATAGAAAAAAATTATTTTTTTCTTCCCTATTTTGCATGATAATTTCTGTGACTGGTAAGAGGTGTACAGAGTAAATTCTCTAGGTCAACTGTTTCAAGTCCTAAAATCTACTCTTGAGTCAGTGTAGAAATTATGCAGACACCTCAGCATCCAGCAATTAAGACTATTACTTCTTAAAAGAAATATACGTTAAGAAACAATTTGTTTATAAAGCACGTAGGGATATAATGTACTGTACACACAATATATTTTACTCATTGACAGATGGCCTCAGGGAATTGCTAAAAGCATAACACTGTTCTCACTTCAGAAGAGTAAAGCATTTTCATTTTTTTCAGAGTACTGATGGTGGCAAACAGCTGAATGACAAGCAAAGAAATATATTATTGTCTATGTTTTCCTTATTGCTTTAATTTCAGCTCGTATTAACCAAGGTTGGTATTAATGGCATTTTAATATTCCCTAGATAAAAAAAGCACACTGACGGTAAGAAAAAACCACTGTCTCAGAGGTATAATACTAACAACAGTGATTTAAAAAAACAACTGTGTATTTTTCCTAAGTGTCTGTTGTAGGGTGAAATCAATTTCAGTTCTGTACTATTTTTCCTAGATAAGAGATTGCCAAACTACTTTTTTCTGTTTGTTTTCCAAAGTGCTAACACCTCTTTCTATCGTCTGTATCAATGCCTGACAGTAAAGGAAAGCTTTTTCTTTGTCCTATGAAATATCTTACAGCTTTTAGTGGGATTAAAACAAGCCCTAGCTTGTGTTTTTGTTTTTTTTTTTTTTTTTAATTAAACTATTGTTTTTTTAATTAAGAAAATCTATTTGCTTTCCAGTCCTTTTCTATGACAAAATACTAACTCAGTAGAGATGTTTGAAGGCTGGGCTCACCCTGTGACAGTAGTAGTAGCTCTTGCACAGTGCTGTAATGGCTAGGAGTTGCTAGCAGCTTTTGAGAAGAGAAAAAAGCTTTGGGATGCTTGCTCCCTTTTCTCCCATGAAGCATAACTTCTACCAGCTGCTTCTTAGGAAAGAGGTTGAACTGAAAATCCACCATATTCCTCCCTCTCACTGGGATAATAGCTGTCCCTTGCACCTAACTGGTATAGTTACTCTGGTAAGTGAAGTGAGAGCCATAGTCTTGTGTTCTGCACTGTAAATGACTGTAATCAATACTTGTTTAAAGTGCTGCAGGCCATGTTTATATTCCCCCCCCCCCCCAAAATCCAAACACATATACATTATATATGATCCTCCCCAATAAATTTCAACATTTTAAAAGAAAGGAATTTAAACTGAAGAGACAAGACTTGAAAATTAGAACTATATACAGATGGCTTATGCAACCTTATTTCTATCTCGTATGCCCACATTTATGCAATGCAGGATCTCTGCCTGATTCAGTGAACAGGAAGAATGCAAATAGGTGCAGAATTACGAAGAAGCAGAGAACTGTGTGTCTGCCATTTTCTAACATTTGAGTTTATGACTTTGTAACTTAAAGGACACTCCTAAATGCAATTTCTTTGTTTCCAATCTATGTCAGTTGGTGGATTACAACCATGCAGTTAAAGACACTGTCAAAATGCCAAAATGGCGGCAGGACAACATTCAGGTGGCACAAACCACTTCATCCCTGTCACTCTCCCACTGTATCCATACAGCTGATCCTCACCAGCTATGGGCTAGGTGTCGCTAGCAGGCTGGGTCTGGTGCCATATAACTCAGCATAGACTAAATTTCTGCGCCTGTATTGGGATTTGCAGGGGAATCGTGCAGAACACACCGTGTTCTGTGCTGTCCTGGTTGGTGTGCCCGTAAATGCTGTCTGGAAACTGAGCTTATAGGGTCTTTACATCCCAGGTCTGTGCGCTCTGCTTTCTCCATCCTCTCTCCTGTCTTCTGTCACAGCACCAAGTCTACTTAGACATGCAAGGTGCCAATTCAGACAGCTCAGGGGAGAGTCAGAGGAAATAACTGGTCTGGGACTGCACTGCAATCTGCCTGTCAAACTCAGGTTTAATTTCCTACAAACAGAAGTGAAAAAGATAATTGGCCTCAGGAGAGGTCACAGGAGAAAATAATTCTGAGCAGGCAGTTCCTGGGTGCAAAGGAAAAACATAGTTTAAATGCCTAAGCCTGAGGACGTGTGGGATACAACCGTGTGGCGCGGGAAGGCAGAGTGACTGCTGAGCCCGAGACTGAGAGTAGCTTTGTATATAAAACCAGCCGAAGCGCTGATGAGAATGCAGTCCTTAAGGGCAAAGAACTGCGGCAGCAACTGTATCTCCACAGCAGGAAAGGCAAGTTCAAACTGTGCCGTTCCTTGCACTTTAAGCTTTCCCATGACACTCGGTAGTTATTATGTTTACTTTAGATGTTAGCATCTGTAGCTGACAGGAGTCCAGTGGTGGGAGCAGAAGGTAGCTGTGCGTCAGGGCAGCTGTCTCTCTCTTCTTGCCCTGGTTTGGGTGATGCAGGTATGAAACTATCACAATGTGACTTTTAAATCAATATGTATCTGGCTGTGCTTGTTTGTATCTTCTTTTGCTCCTTGTGCCCAATGTTAGTAACATGCATCTTACATTAATGTAGTGACATCCTGATCATTTAGCATTATCCTTTGAGAAACTGAAGGCTTGGCACTTATTTCCATGTTGTTTCCTCTCTGTATTTTGGGCAGGTATTGTTTGTTCTCAGGATGTATGTTGTTTGTTATACACTATTATGGTACTGAACACTTTATCCATTTTTTAAATGTAGAAGCGTGAAGATACAGTTTGTGAAGAGACTTGTGAAATTTTACAGCAACCGTGATTGCTATGACAGTTGTTTTTAAGGATTTAACAAAGTGTCTGACCTCGTTCATTTCTGCTCTCAGCAAAAACTCTGTGATGGGATGGCAGTTTTGGAATTCTGAGCTCTATTCTCATCCTAATTTCATCTGTGCAAAAGTAGAAAAACAATAGAGTTACTCTAAACTTTTATTAGGCCAAAGTCAGAGTCTCCTGGCTTTAGAAAGATAGTTTAGGTTGCCGTTGATTTCCCCACAGCACAATAACCAAATATAGCTACTCCAAGGCATCACTCACTGGAATGGTAAATGTCTGTTTCATAGAACGTACAGCTGCATGTCGCGCTCCCTTAGGAGCAGAGTCAGAGAAAGCCCTTGGAAAAAATATTGTTTTACTCCATGTCTCTGAGACAAAGCAAACTGTAACCCACAGGAAACATCAAAGGAGTAGCAATGTGCCATATTTTGTCCAGAAATGTTCTGTGAGCTTTGACTCTTTGAAAATGACCAGCAACATTCACATATTTTTGACTTATATTAGGATGGTATAAAATGCCTTTTCCAGCAGATTCTAGCAATGCAGCCATCTGTTTTTTCTGTCTGTATGACAAGATCATTTATTTTGATGGTTATAAAAATGCTGATTTGCAAAGCTCCCAAAAAGAACCTTGCATTTATTTTCACTTGAATTATTTATGCTAATGTGAAGGCTAAATAAAAACTCTTGGACTTCTTGTGATATATATGTGTGTGTGTGTGTATATGTATATATATAGCCTGTCTGTAAGGACCCGTAATTATTGACACCTCTGTTCTTTAACTTGCAGATTGTTGAGTCTTGTAATGCCAATAGATTTTCAGGTATGATTTATTTATTCTTTTTAGAAAGACAAACAAAATAGCTGTAAAATGATGATTTCTAAATAAACATTCTAAAATGTTATTTTCAAGGAGGATTTGTTCCTGGGCAAAATAATAAGTATGAACCTAAGACCAGTTTGTGGGTTGCACAGAAGCCAGTCCTGGTCCTTCCCCTTTTCCTGCATCATTTGATCTGCTCAGCAGGGCAGGCAGATGCCTGCTACACAAGTATCAGCACAGTCTGGAACAATATGTCAGTAACCAGGCTGCTCCAGAAAGACAAAGATAAAACTTTATAAAATAGTACTTCCAAATTTTAGACACCTCTAGGGAGAAGATTTCATAAAATTGTTGAAACTTTCAGTTGTCAAAATGGCACGAAGTTTTAACCGTTGTGGTTAACTATAGGCCAGATTCTTCTAAGTAGCTGCACCAAAGAATATAAAATATCTAATGGTTTGGAAAAATGAGCTATTTCACAATGAAAGCAAGGTGAAAGACTGACTCCCTGCAGACCTAAATTCCGATTGTCTTGGCAGTCTCTGCCCAGGCCAGTCTTGGTAAGCCAAGAAATGTAACTGCTTGTAGTCCACAAAGCCAAACAGATGCATAATTTAATCTTATAAGAAACTGAAGCAGGGAATCAGTACGACGTTAGATATATGGAGAAGAGAACATTGACGGTGCATTACTAAACGAATGTTCAGATTTCTGGGACAGTTGAATATTTGCCTACTATTTTTTTAACACCCCTAGATAGTCTCATTTGGCAGTGTTGCTCTAAACTACTATAAAAATCAATTCTTTTTCCCAAAGATATTTGTATCTCATGTACAAGCAGAAAAAAGGAGATTATAAAATTATAAGTACTTAAATCCATTCTGCTTATCTGTGCATGTCAAACAGTTCTATGGTGCTCTATAGGCATTTCCAGTACTTGAGAGGGATGAGGAAGTAAATGCTGCTAAGCCTAATTTAAAAATGCAAATGATTTTCCTAAACAAAGATGTCAAGTGAAAATATTCCATAGCAGTAACTACGAGAGAATGGTTAGACTCAAATTCCACCTGTTCCAGGTCTCTGGGGTTTGTGAATGAGCAGGTATTATCAAAGCATAAGCTTGGATAGAGGGAGGAAATTGTGCATTATACAACCAGATATAAGCTCTTAGATCAGAAGCCAAAGCAGCAATGTCTGGAAAAATGTATTTTTATTTTTTTTTTAAACTGAGTGAGCTAGTTCTTCTTACTTGCTTCTACTATTCAATAATGCTTATCACTTCATTATGATACCCAATATGTTTTTTCCCCCCTTTTTGTAGTATAACATTAGCGTGCATAACAGTTTAGACCATGTTTCTCATTTTCATACTGTCTTTCATGCAGTGTGGCATGTCTGCTATGTATTGGTTCCCCCCCTTGTTCTGGACTACAGTGGGGGAAGAAGGAATGGGGAGGTGGTACTTTGCAGGGCAGCAGACAAAATCAGCTGCTCCGTGGTTGTCACACTTCCTGAAATATGTCTCCTGATAAATCTTGACTCAAAGTCTTCTGTGGAAGGAATTTAAGGACTGGATCCAATGGATCAGAAACTATTGTCTCTAGACTAAAAAGAGGCCCCTTGGATCTCACTAACCAGTGGAGCATTCTGTAGCAAAAGCACACCATTCTGTAAATTCTCTCTGCTTTTGAGAAAATGAGGTGGGAACTAAGGAAGGAAACATGCAGGTCTGATGATGGGTTTTGACTGAGCTCAGTTGTATGACAAATATGCATCAAAATACACATTAAGAATAAAAAAGCAGGTTTGTAAAATTTGACTGATTAGGATAATGCCCTAAACTCTTCCTTCTCCCCGCCAAGCCAATTTTGTCCCCAGCGCTTCATCTTGCTTCCTGGGTCATAACACTAAATTTTAAACCAAGACCATCATTTTTCCTCCCCTCTGAAGAGGAATGCTTCATCCTGCCCTTAACAGTATTTGCATTCAGCACACAAAAGATCCAGCTACAGCTGACCAATGTTACAAGCAACAGAAATTACAGCTTTGTAATGGGTATGGTTTGGTGACAGTGTTCTTAGCTCCATATGCTTTATTGTCAATATCTAACAGTCACCCTGTAGACATCTCTAGGTTAAGTTAAAGTAAAATAAAAAAAAGTTAAGTTAAATAAAAAAATCCACTTATTCTGTGACTGAACCTGCTTGTTCTTTAGAGACTTTTTTAGAGACATAAAACAAGTTCTTAGCAACTAGCTAGTGGTTTCCACTAGCAATTTGGAAGATAATGTACCGTGTTCTAAACATAGAGTTCACAACACATGGCATAGCCTCTAAATTCAGCAATTCATAGCCTCTAAACGCAGTCTTAAATATACTAACCTACATTAGTTCAGTTACACAAAGGACAATGAAGATAAGACACAAACTACTAGGAAAACAGCAACAAGAAAGCAGAAAAACAGAAATGTCAGTGCCAGACTTGTTAAAGTGGAGGATTAGCCCAGAACAGCAGTGATGCCCTCTGCTTTGTGTGTCCCCTCTTAACAGTAGGCTTCAAACAAAAAGCTAATTGCCCAACTTCACTGGCTCAGTCTTCCACTGTGGGCTTTGCTCCTGCTGTGGCTCACCAATCTCTCTTTTCATCATTTCTGACTAAAGTCCTATAATAAAGATAACATGGTTGCCAATGGCTTCAGTCATTTTAAACTAAACATTTAGGGACTGACCTCTATTTCTGTTGAAGGAGACTTGCATAGCATCTGTCTGCTCACATGTCCCAGGGCAGCTCTGCCCCAGCTGTTAGACAGGTTATAAATAGGTAAAGCTCTGAAGCAGCAAGATTACTTGAAAAAGAAGAAATATTACATGTTCTTGTGTTTATGATGTGGTCTGGAAAACAGATGTTTTTCTGATTTGCTATGTGAGTGAGAAAAGCCTGCTTACCTACGTATTAACATTTCAAGGTTAACTTTTCAGGATCTTGAGGTGTACCCTCTGACTGACACTTTCCCTTCAGTAGAGTGTTTATGAAGATGTGGCTTTGTCTTGTTTCTCTGTTGCATAAGCAAGGTTTGAGTTCGCACTCGGCTGTTGCACTTAAAATCTCCCAGTTTTGTCTATATTCATGAAACCTGTAGGAACTTTTACCTCTGGGACCTCTGGCCTGTTGTCAAATTAGGTAGATATGATCCAGCAAGTTTGAAAGTGACTACAGATTGTCACATGGAGATCTTGACCACGTGTGCTCGTAAGATATGTTTTAATTGGAAATTAAGATCTTATCTCTAGTATGTGGAATGGTAGCTTTGTGTGGTACATCAGGCACGTCAGATACCAGATCCTGCAAACTGCAGAGAAGTCACAAGAACACTGCTGGGGCAGAAGCACCAGTTCCTCCTTCTCCCACTGTCAGCACTGGTGGCAACACGGTCTGTCTCCTTATCAAAACTACCCACCCTCTAGCCTTTTTTGTTCTTCTCACCTGCCTCCCACAGACCATCAGGACTTAAAATTTGGCTTGAAGAAAGCTGAAGCCCAGTGCTCAACTTCTGCTGATGGAGTCTGTTGTTGTGGGAGGTTGTTTGACATGGCTCTGTCAAGACACTGGACTTCTCTGTCTTTCTATTTAAGTGCCTCCGAGCCACTGGGGGAGGCTCTGTTGCCAAATGTGTCCCTGGAAGGAGTGGGCCTGTAGGTCTGTCTGCTTTTGCATAAGTAGGGGTTTGCTTTGGTGCTGCCCTCTCTTTCTCTCTGCCTATTTTTAGAGAACTGCTTTGTGTTGGCATCCATAAAAAAGAAAAAAAAAAGTGTCTTCTATGATACAACCATCTCAGATCCCCCAAATTTTTGAAAATGAAATCATGAATCACCATGCCTACCATGCTTGCAGAATGTGTTGTTCAGTCACATTAAAAAGATTCAAGTCAGTTAATTTGACATCTTAAATATACGCTCTCAAACCCCTAAATGCCACTGCATAATTAGAAAGAAAGCCTTAACTGAACTTTGAAATTTCCTTTTCCCCCCACTTCTCCTTTATTTTCTCTCCCCTCAACTCGAATTTGCTCTTTCATTGCTCTCAGTTGAGCCTGAAATTATTTCTGTTGGTAAACAAGCAACCGGAAACCATAATTATGCTTTTTTACTGAGGCTGTAATCCTAGGTGTTCTCTTGATTCTTAAAAAAAATATTTAATCAAAGTAATTTAAATCTAATTCAACTAGTTTGTCAAACTGTTTTTATGCACACAAATCCACAGCTGCTTTGGGACAATGTTTTGCCTAATTACATGTAGTTTTTGACAGATTTGGGTCTTGCCCCAGTTGAAGTCTGATCTATTGATTTCCAGAATCCAGTATGAAATAGCGAATATAAATAATTTCCTCTCACAGGTTTAAGCACCTTTCAGAGAAAAAAAAAAAGCAGGGGGAGAATGGCACATGTGCATCTGAAAGGACTTATCTTACTCAAATACACTGTTTAAGAATAAAGCTGGGAAGTTCTTTAAACTGCTCAGAATACATAAAGTGATTTTAACTGGGAAACCTCATTTTGGTGGATTTGATGCTGATTCTTCCCAAATGCTTAGAAAAATTACTTAGAAAAATATTACTCTAGCCAGATTTGCCTACCATCAGTTAAAAAGAGCATGGAATGTCTCAGTTAAACACCTTCTGCTGGAATCTGGAGGAGGTAGCCACTGCATCAGAATTATTGAAACCATCCCTAATCTCTGTGTGTCAGGCAGAAGTACCTGTACTTCTGAGCACTCAGCCCTTCACACAGGCTCTGCATTCCCAGAGGCAGACCACACAGCTGCTGAAATCATGGATGTTTTTCTACTAAGTTAAATAGCAGTAGACAGAAATAAAGATATTTCTGTCCATAAGTCAGTTGGATTATCAGCTTTATCATTACCGTTTTTAAACTCTGCAGCTTAAAAAAAAAATAAATTGTTCATTCCACGTACTTACTTGTATATGTGGCTGGAGAAAAAATATCTGAATAACGCTTTTGAGGGGTTTAGAACAAACCCCTTAAATAAAGCAAGAATCTCCTACATTTCAATTTCTCATATCTGAAATGATGAAACAGGAAATTAAAAAGATTTTCTGGTCTGAAGTTTCTTCTTCCCCTACACAAGCTTCTACCAGGACAACATCTGCTTTCTTCACAGCCTTAAACCTGCAGGTCCAGAGCGGTGGTGCAAACGGGACTGTGAAGCTTCCTGGCATGCTTTCTGTGGCATCATCCCTAAATTGGGCTCATATTACAGAAAGTGGTCTGGAAGCTCTTACAGTGGTGAGTAAAGTCAGGGCTTTTGTAGCTCCCAGTTTCTTTGCAGAAGGGCAAAGAGATGTGAGAAATCCTGGCATCCGGTCAAGGATTGGATTGGATCTTTTTGGAAAAGGAGATAGAAAGCTCAGCCTGAGCCAGTTTCCTGGAATACTATTAGGAGTGGTGTTATAATGCTGTTGCTTTGAGAAGGTAAATACCTCTAGAAAACAGAAACCCCTATCCCTGCTTTTGCTTACTCCATGTAACTTGTTCTTAGTGTAGCTAGGGAAAAAAATAGAAGCTGTATGTTAACACTATGATGGAAAAATGGATGATGTGTGGACAGCTATAGTGAATCTTCCAGTTCAAAGCGCACGTGAACATACACTTTGTTTATACGAGGTCCTGAGTTCTGGTGAAGAAAACACCTATGGCAAAACACTCGACTGCAATAGGTTTCAACTTACAGTGGAAGTTAGATTTCATGCTTTGAATGCTAAGAGCACGAAGCTGTGTGGAATGTACCCCAGGTACGTTCTTCAAGTTCTCACACTGTCATTGGGCATGTGTGTTTATCTGTGTAATAAACAACTGCTCATTTGACTTAATAGAAGCTCTTCTGCTGCAGCCAGCAGCAGACTGAACTGGAACAGAGGCAATTAGACGAGCTGCTTGGGGTCAGATGGTCTTTGCACTCACTCAAGCCTTCTCAAACATTTCTCAGCTATTTAAAGGTGTAACTGTGCAGTCACGCACACCTAATGAAGAGGAAATGTGGATTATCTAAAGTACGAGTGTGCGCATGTGGCTTTCTTGTGCTTACAGTTTCGTAATGCCTAATGTGTGATCTTCATTCAGCTTCCTTTTGGTTTTATACTGTGCTTCTTTAAAATGCCTTCACACAGAGCAGGGAGGCTTGCGACACCTACATAATAAAGGATGTAAAGGAAAAGACGCTTTCTTGTGATTTCTGGGAGGGAGAGATCCCAACTTTTCATAAACTGCTAGGTTAAAATTTGTTGAGTTTCAGGTAATATTCTACGGAGTGTTCTCCCACCTTTCTTTTTTTTTTTTTTTGTCATTACTATTATTTATTCTCCTATGGCTCCACCTCTGAGTAGCTTTGGGAAGCAGGTGGGATTTTGTTTCTGACCTTGCTATTGAATTGGTGTGCTGTCATGGAATGGAAGACCATAATCGGATAATTCCCAAGTGTTTCTCTTCCCTGAGCATAGACATAAGTGCCTACTGAAGAAGGATGTATTATAAGAATTAGCATCTCCTTTTTGTAGAGATCTGAGATATTTCATAAGAAATAAGGAAACTGAAAATTACCAGTTACTGCTTTTATGTTGCTGTTATTTGCTGTTATATTACAATTTCCTTTCTCCCACTGACTAAATTTTAGTGACTTATTTTCACTGCCATTGGTTCTCATAACTTCTTTTTGGAGTCATTAACAGTTATAACTAACATCATAGCTCAAATTTTTGGTAGATAGGAGACTGAGAATGGTATAAGAGGTGTAGGTCTCTCTTCCACACATGGTCAAATTTGATCCTTTATATTTAAATGCTTAAAGAGGATCTTGAGTTGGAGTATATCTTATATGAGGTGTTTGGAATAGCCTGACAGTGACTCAAAATAAAATAGCATCTTCTGGAAGACAGAGCTAATTATCCATTAACACTTGGATGCAATGCTTGTCTCACATTAATTTCCATGCTTGCCAAAATGATTCTGGCAAGGGGACCAGCTGTGAAATGTATAAATAAAAATATTAGTTTGGAAGTACTATATATACCACGTAGCTGCTTGCAAAAGGATGCATACGAATGGAAGTGTGAGGCAACAGTATTACACCCGTGGGAGAATTTATAAGTGATAACCTCAGAGTATGGGGAAGCTCAGGCACACCTTCTGCGCTGTAATCTAAATAACTCAAAAGGCTTTATGACAGGCATATCTCAGCTATACCGTGATACCTTCCTTACTTCATCAGGCTACTGTGAACCATCAAAAAACCCATCCTTGTCAAAGTAGGACCATGGCACTCTACTGACAGTTTCTCTGCCCAGGACTGCAACAGAGTGCAGGACAGGTTCGGGAAACATCAACTTGAAGCCAAGTCTGGGCCTGCCTTCTGTTGTACAGTCCTTCACATGATTAGAGAGTGACAATTTCTGTCTCTAGCTGAGAGCGGAGAAAGTATTTTTCCCTTTCTTCCCCTGTATTTTCATTCAGATGGCCACAAAAATCATGTTACTCCTGTCAGATTCTATGTAAAAATCTCTCCCATGAGCTGCACAACTGCTGTCTAACATGCAGATGACGTTCCCAACCGCTGTCCCTGCAAGCCGTAATGGAGCGTTTCCAAAAGCAGACAACCCGGTATATGTTTTCTTTCATGAGTCACTCAAGTTCACCTAAATAAGGTTCAGACGTGACTTCTGTGTCTCCCCAGCCCAGCCACAATTCTTTTTTAGGTACGCGTTGTATGTTGTCAGATGGATGTGTTATACTGCTCTCCCTCCAGCACTTTTAGCAGTAATGTGCCTGAAATTTAGTCCCAATTACTCTTCAGAAGGTGCATATCTCAAATGACTTGGGGGGTCTTGGTATTTTAGAGACTCTCCCTATTTTAATCGCTGGACTGCATTAATGAATCATCCCGAGTCATCTCTTCATAACCCATTGCTTCAAAACCAGCTGTGAATATGTTCTTCCCATTAAGGCTTATTCCTTTGGGTTTGATGTAATTAATTGTCACTTATGACTTAAAGAAAATATGCCAATAAATATTTATGCCACGTGCACCATCTGCTTCCTCCAGTACCCTGTATACTTAATGTTTAACAGATTTCTATAAGCCTCACACAGCAATTCATGTTAGAGGGAGCCTGTGGTTATAACAGCAGCAAGCAGTTACAGGTGTCCACTTTGGAGGTAGCACAAGAATCCCACTTCTTGATAAAGCACACTATGGAGGCACTGAGAATATGCGAGTGTGAAATGCTGAAGGGGATACAGCTGCAATATCATGCTTGATCCTCCTGGTGTTTATTTATAGTTTCGTCAGAGCAAGGCTAAGCATCCAGTTCTCTTAAATACAGACAGGAAAACACTGCTGTATGAGAGTATCACAGAGGCACAGGAAAGATGATGGTAGATCTAGACAGAAGATTAAAGAGTGTCCAAGTCTGAAGTTACAAGGAAAGAGAAGAAAATCTATTGTCAGTCTTCCCCGCCCTGAAATTCATGAGGCAGCTTTTGGCTGCTGTATAGAATACATGTGTGGTACTGAAAATGTGGAAATACAACCCTGTAAGGGCATATTTAATTTCTGTCTTAACATTAGCTCATATGTGAAGACATATTTTTCAGAGCCAAATATGTACAAGAGTAAAAAGAAACATATTTTACAGATTATACAAGTAATCCTTTCAGTGTTCTTTTAAACTAGTGCTCAGTCTGCCTGCGCTGGGCTCCATAAGGCAGAGAATAATTGATGAAGAGGAGGGTTTCTTATTTCTCTGAGCAAGCGAGAGAAGGGCTCTCTGGAAGGTACAATTCCTTACCACAGCAGCATGAACACCCACACATGCCACAGAAAGGACTAAGCCTCAATGCCACAATTTAGCCTGCAGCTGTTGATTCCTGCTCCCTGTCAGGATGTAATTAAGGTATCGTCAGGCTGAATAGCAAGATGGGACTTAAAACTAAAAATACCTCTAATAATTATGGCTTAGATCTGGAAAGCAATGGATGGATTTTGATTTCTGAAAGAGACAATGCTGTTCTTGAAGACGGTTGAGTAATTACTGAGTGAAAGGTGAAATAAACACTCTTGTAACCTCCTGTCTCCATGACATACTGCTGAGGAGGGTTTGTATGCACCCTCACGAGGGAGGACAAACAGCTTAGTATGTCTATTTACGCAGGCAAATAGGGCTTTGCTACGTTTACTAGGAAATGTAAATCTTCATTCAAACACAATAAAACAAAACAGTTGTTTCAGCTATGTGTGGTCACTATTCAGGAACACACACATGATTTTGATCTAAAAAACCCCAACAAACAAAAAACTACTTTGGGATTCAAGATTGCACTTCCCTACTTATCTGTATAAAGAACCTTGTTGACTGCTACTAATCCTGGGAAGAATCATCCTCCTTTCTGAACTTCTGTAAGACTAGATCTCCACCCTTCAGTAAGGGCATGCTTTCATTCTTTGGAGACTCTGGAAAAAGTACTGGAGATAGGGGACCAGATTAAGAGATACAAAATGTCCTGCTGCTTAGATTTCAACACCCTGACCCAGTGTCCGCACTATTGTTAGCAAGTTACCTGGAAGTAAGTCTACTATCAAAGACTGATGTAACATATAAATCTGTATATTTGTACCTAGGTTTCTAAAGATATGTAGTGTCAAATCTTTAAAAAGACTTGGGTGTAGAAATGAATGAAAACCACTCATATTCTACTTCAACTGAAAGCTGTTCTTTTTCTTCAAAATACACTTTGCCAAGGATTTTCCCTTTCTGCATATGCTATCATTCAGTTTGAATTAATTTGTGGGAGCTGTTTCCTGGAAGTTTTTGTTCCATCATTTCAGTGAGCACTGGCATTTGTCTATGAAGACTTTCATAATTAAACTACCTGTAATATTTAGACCATCTAATTATGATATTAGCGTGAAACTAGGTATCGTGATTTGCAGCAAACTGCTGCTAAACAGTATCATTATTAATTTAACTAGTTTTAATTTAATGTTTAGCAAATACTTAAATATTCTCTGAAGAGGAAAAAAACACTTATCAGCATAGAAGTTGTTCTTTGAGGGAATTTAACTTTTTAAGCAGACAGCATGGAAAAATCAGATAGGGTCATCTGAAATAAGGAGAGTAGCACACTTCAACCCAGGGATGTTTTAAAGAGAGGTGGTAGGATGTTTTAGTCCAATACAGAAATGAAAATAAACAGTGCTGCTACCTAGGATTTACCTTCACTCTCTCCCACTGTGTCTTCATTTCAAACACACAGAAATCTCTTTCAGCTGCCCTTTCCTGACTGGCCTCTGCGGGAAGTCTCTCTAGAAAGCCCTAATAACCTAAGACAGTTAGTGCTGTCCCCCTGGACTCAATTCCAGTGTATCTAATCTGATTTCCTAAATGTAAACACAGAGAATTGGACAAAAATAGTATGTACAGAAAGTAGAAAAGGAAAGTAAGGACAAGATAATCTTTCAAACGCTCTTCACATCATGTTCACTCATTATACATATAACACTTCTTTTCATAGACAACTTGCCAATGTACTGCTAAATTGGCATAAAAATGGAGATCAAACACCGCATCTTGCTATTATTTCTCCCTATGATTTCTGTTGTTCATCCTTGCAGATGACCAGAAACATTGGATTAAATATGGACACACTAGCATTTCTTCTATTATGGTGGGGTACCAGAATTTGAAATAATAATTTTCAGAGCTCAGGAGAAGATTCCCAACTTAAGAAAATATGAAATACTGTTCCTCTAACACAATTTATTATTTTCATATCATAATGGCTACATTTTCATTAACCAGTTTGGAAATGAATGGATTATTAAATGTAGCAAAATGCCTGTTCCGCTTAAAAGGAATTCTTGTTGTAAAAGTAGTCTGCTATAACTGAGGTAAATGTTTAGTGTTTTAATAAATCAATGTTAGTATACTTGGTGAGCATACGTAGGACAGCCATGAGTCTATTTTTACTTGTACTAACTGTGCTAATCTGTAATGGGATATAATGAATATAACATTTATGAAAGCTACATTCATATGGTCTTGTTGCATTTATAGTTACAGTAAGATTAGACCCCCTATAACTAAACGTGACTCTTCCAAATGAAAACTGAACACTATAGCTAAATGTATTACCAGCTATCTTTGGGAAAAGAAACCATTAATGATATAGTACTTTTGATATTTCTTTTTTTCTTCTGCAAATCCAATGACAACTTCCAGAGGCAGTTGGATTAACACATCACTGGCACCATTGGCAACAGCAATTTATGAAATCTTCCATATGAAAGAGAAGATAGAACATATTTTCTGCTAAGGGCAGACTGGTTTCCGTGCTAATTGAGAAGCTGGGAGAACTATTCCAAGTTCATATCCTTCTGCCTTCCTCATTCCTGTAGCTTTTGTTTGTTTAGTGTCTGTCACTGGAAAGGACTTGGAATGAAATGCTTTGCAGGTTCCGAGTATGAGACTGAACTAATACTTAATCTCTGCACAGTGGTTGAGTATTCCCTGTTCTCTGTTTTGCTCGTGTGCTGTGCACAGCCAAATGTACCACCCATGTATCTAAAGGTGGGGAGTGCAAGTCCGAAAAAAAATACCACTCAGAATGAATTAACCAGGAATTTGAACAAAACTTCAATTCTGCTCATAACAGTTTATGAGTAACTAGTTAAAAGTAACTCAAAAACATAACTTCCAGGGACAGATCAAGAGCAAAGCTTCCAGGCCAGGCCACCCACATACCTTTTGTCTTGTAGCAATGTTACAAAATAATATCTAACTTCTTATCTTCTAAATTAATGGTCTCTATATGTGATATTTTAATTTCACTCAATACATTATTGTACATTCCACTTCAATCTTGTTAATACAAAATTCTTTCAATATAATCTCTTTTCTTCTATGGTGATAACTGTAAACTGCAGAATCAACTAGGTACTAAAATTTTCTTTTGAAAATCGAGAAACTTTTAGTGCGTGTTGAGTTGACACTGTGTTCAGAAAGCCATACAGGGAAAGCTGACAGTCCTACATGCACACTACACAAGGAGTAGGCAATGGGAAAAGATGACTTGGCAGATCTTGCTTCAAAGCGTATCCTAATATTCCTCCCATGTAAGAAAGGGGTCTGTCAGGGTCTTGTAGTTTAGGATAGCATTAGAACCGTGGGGCAGTTCTGTATCCCTGCAGCCTCATGGAGCGCCTTTGCCCACCCTCTTCCCACAAGCAGAACTACGTGATCACACTATAGTAGCACAAGCTGTTTCCTTATGGAAGAGCTTTGTCGTGTTTGTCTTCTCTTTGACAAAGAGGGGATTAAAAGAAAATTACCTACTTGTGTAACTTTGCTGGGGAATATTGTGGGCATTCAGCAGATTTGGGTCTGTGACTTGCTGAAACCCCTTATCTCAGAATCTCCTTTTGGGATTTTAATGAAAAGTCATTTCAGTACTTTTGCCTCTTCCCTCATATCTGCAGAATGGTAAGAGTAATGCTTATCTTCCCTACGAGGTGACTGACCAGGGCTAGATAAAACCTAATCTGTGCTTTCAAGAGGAAAAGCATGTATCAAGCAGCTATACTGGTTATTTTAAGTCAAAGCCTAGTATAGTCTTGCTTTAACAAGCTATCTTTTCTTGGTAGCTCCATTCTATTGGAGGTAGATATAATTTCCTATAAGATTCAAAGAAACATGAAGAATAAAGCCAGAGCTCAACATATCAAAAAGCAAGTCATAATTCATTTTAATATTATTCTTTGGAGTAAACATTTCCTCTGAGAAAATAAGCCTTATTTTAGATATGAACTACTAAATTAGTAAAACCCAAGTGACTGTGGTCAGTGGTTTTTGTATTAAAAGCAATCCTTTCCTATATCAAACAACAAGGATACCCCCGATTACCCACCTGATGACCCCGTTCTGGTTAAGAATGTTTTCATGATCCAGTTCAGAAAGCATTTCAGCTGCAATTGAACAACGTTTGTATTTCCTAATACTGTGACCCTTTTGCTTGGGAGAATACATGCAGAATGCTCAAAGAACAGCAAACTGCTGTCTGTCTAGTTTTGGGAGCCTAGGAAATTAGCACCACTAAACATTACTCCTTAATATTCCCTTCCTTGTTTCACCCAGCATCATCCAAAATACACACAGGAGTCTGTTTATTTTCTCACCTTACACCTTATATGGTTTCTTCCTAGCACACTCGGATTAGGTTGTGTATTTTGCTCACTCTGTCTTGTGGAAACTGATAGTCCAGTGGACAGCATAACAGTGAATTGAGCCCTATAATCTTTGACCATATTCCAAACTTTTAACTGCTGCAATTACACTGTTGTATCACTCCAGTTGCTCTCAGTGTGCTGCATCACCCCCAGGCAAGACACAAAGCCTTGCCAAGACACAAAGTCATCGCCACCATGGGATGGAGATTTTGTTTCTTGACAGCAGGTGTCTGGGTTCATCAGCTAAAGCTGAAATGTTCATGTCCTTGAGGGAATACCAGCAGACTCCATGAGTGCCCTCAGCTGGTCTTTAGGTTGTGTGCAGCACAAGCAATGCTGGAAATCTTTTGCCTGCGACAAAACTGCTCTTTTATAAAGCCCTTGTTGGCTCACGGGGGCCAGGGAGTAGCAATCAAATGGGATTCCAAGAAAGGATCTGCTCTCCTGAGTCCTTTATCAAATAAAAAACTATTACAATTGTAGCAATCTACTTCTCTCCAGTTTCATGCAGATAGTATGTAAAGCAACATAACAACTCCTATTTCTTCATAGACACTCTTAACCAAAAGCTGTTCTTAATTGCAATATAACCCACAATAGTGAGACTTAAATTTCATTTCAAATGTAAAATAATTCTGTTTGAGTTCTTTAGCAGCTCCTCCTCATCTAGTATGGAAAGAGTTTTCTCTTTAATGGTATCTCTGTGCCTTCAAGAATATTGAGCAGCCTTTTAAATATCTGCTGTTTCCAACCTGCCACTTAACAAGTTATGGTTTGGAATAATTTTCTCTTTGGTTTATTTTTCTGTCTTGTAAGTCACAGACTATGAACATAAAAAAATGGAGGGCCACAAAGTCTGAAGGCCAAATGTGGGGAAACCTCTGCAGTAATCTTTACAAATGTGCTCTGTATAGAAATCTGTATGCATTTTTGCTTTGTATGTTTGCTTTTAACAGAAAGCTGGAAATTACAGAAACTATAGACAGATTGCTATAATTTCAGTGTCAGTTAGTCATTGACTTTTTTTAATTTAACATGTACTATGGTCAGCCCCACACCCTACCCAGATAATTCTCAATAGACTTTTCCCCAGAGGAGATTACAGCAAGTACTTACTGAGGCACAGTTGCTTTCTGACTTGTCTTCCAGAAAGCCAATTTGGCATGGTGTCCTCTGATTCTGCAGCCAGTAGTCTGTTGATTCTAGCAGACTGTTACTGCAGAGAATCTGTTAAAATAGTTAAAAGTAGTTAAAATAATTAAAAAATTTACTCAGTCCTACTGTGTTTTGGGGTCCTGAACTCTATTGTTGTAACTCAAAGGAAATCTTGCCTACAAAATTTTTGGGGGGGCAAGACTAGGACCCCTGTTGCTTTGGGACCTGTCCAGTTAAGGCACCTTAAATCAAGTGATTTATATATCCCCTAAAGTATTAGCCTGTTATCTTTCAGAATTGAAAGTCCTTGGAGATACTTGAAGGAGATGCCTAAACCCAACACTTTTATTGGAAAATATTATTAGGAGTTTTGTTCTGTGTTAAAGTGATAAACATAGATGTTGGGAAAAATAATTACTTAATTATATGAGAGTGCACAAACTTGCAGCCTTTTTGATTTACTGTCTCTCTCCACGATAGATCAGTACAATTCATTCTTCCAGCAGCCTCATTTCTGGGACTGCCTAGGCTACAAACTCTTTCTTCTTGAACACGTTTTTCTGCTTGCTGAGAAGCTGACGTACCTAAGACCTGCTATAATGAGTACTGAGCTCAGTCAGTACCCTGAGACCAAAACTTTGCGTGTAATCTCTCTGTGTTGACTCAGTCCTACAGCTTATGCCACCAGCTTTGCTCAAACAAAACCAAAATGAGGCTACAGATATCTGTAGACTATAAAGAGGCAAAGCCAGTTTTGCAAGTCTGATGCTTAGACTGAACTGAATTCCTTACTTGCTGCCTCTGTACTAGTAGTCTTCCATGAAAAAGAGGGACCCTTAGTATTTTTAAGGCAACTAGGTAACAGCAGAAAAAGGAATAGCTGCAACAATGATATTTCTTTTGAACATCTTATATGGCTTATTGTCTTCCCGAGGCAGCAGTGTTAAGAAACATGTTTGCGAAATGGATGTACATTTTCTTTGTACTTCTGGCAATTCTGGTTTTACATGGAAATAAGCTGTAGTCTGGCTCTTTAGCCTTTTATTTTAATAACAATATTTTAAAGCATAAATTTGTTGCCCTACCTGGAAAAAAATAATGTATCCACAATATTTTCCTTTATCTTACTGCATGTTTTTCATTGACACACCTTTGTCCTACTTCAGGAACACTTGAACTGTAAGCCTAGATCTCTCCCTTAGGAAGAGAAGTGAGAAGAACTTGTGACATTTCTCAGGGAAGATGAATGACTGTAGAAAGCTGATCTGGCCAGCTGACACAATTTTCTAGTACTCAGGGGCAATCCAGAAGTAACTTATTATCACCCACAGACTAACACCCACTCTAATTTTTATCTTTCTGGTAGAAAGCCAGTTAGATAGCTAATACTGCATTCCCTGTATTATTCTATATTGATTTCTGAATAAAAGTCAGAGGAAGATGGATGAGGTACACCACAATCCATAAGTTTGGCCTGCTTCAGTGCCCTTCTTTGGTGCCCTCCACAAAGGCTTTGCACCTTTGTAGTAGTTGTTTCTCAGTACTCCAGCCCTGCTATGGAATTTCTTCCAAAGAGCTTCTGAATACAAATTTAGGGTTCACAAAATACTCAGAAAAAGCACTGTGCCCAAAGACTTTGTTCTGAGAATGACAAAGGCTCATGAATGCTTCACATCAACACCAGTCTCCTCTTGGGGGTTGCTAGCTAATTTGTTTACCAGTTGAATGACTCTTCACTCAATAAATTTTATAACCTCCTGTCACAGTGCAAAAAGATTCCTGCCACCATAACTAACTCTGGGACTAGATGGGGAAAATAATATATTTCATATCCCAAAGAAACAATTTCCTGTTAGTCTTAAAAACTGTTCTTTTTTCTTTTTCTTTTTTTTTTTTTTTAAAGAAATATTTTCAAATGTGGAAGTACTGAACTATTATAAACTGGTTGGTAAAATCTAAATCAAGCAAATTTTCCTCTTTTCCAAAAATTACCATCCTCTGAGGCTTTTATGAAGACATAAAGAATTGAACATATACATATATGCACACACACATATATATCTACATATTTATAAATGATTACAGATTTCATCTCATTCTAGATCTTGAAGTCCTAATTACCTGTTAAGACATAATTTTGCATACACAGGAAACAGTTCTCTTTAGCTCAAACAGCTTTTACTGTAACAAGCAGTCTTCTTTCATTTCCTTAAAAATCACGGTGAATTTGTCTTCAGCCTTAATCACTTTATATCTTTCTTTCCCAAATCTCAGACAGTTTCTGAGAAACTGGAATAGGCAGAAAATTATCATGTAGAAACAAGCTTCAGAAATCCTTGGTACTACTCGTTTTTTTCTCATAAGGACTTGGTGTGCACACCCAACATTTCAGAACAACTAAATCAGAGCAGATGTATATTGTAGATGAAAAACCTATGAAATGAGCTGGGCAGTCTAAATTTCACCTAGTTTTCCTCCTGTGGGACCCTTGGTATCTCTGTCTTTCTTTCAGAGGATGTTTTTGTCAGGAAGCAAATACTGGTAAAGCACCAACAGAATAACTCTTCTGAACAAATGTTTCAGTTAGGTTAGGTTGTAACTGCCAAGCTTGAGTCACTCCAGGGTGTTTATGAGTTGCAAGGCTTTATAGTACATTTAATTTTTGTATGCAGCTTTTCATAATAGACTTTGAAGTCAAGGGTAGAAATTATTACATGGAAGTTTTGGACAGCATGTGATTTTTAGGTAACCTCAAGGAGATGAACAATATTAGTAGGATGATGTTTTCCCTGGGCAAAATTCTGCTCTCATGTGTGCATAAGTAGTTCTGCACGTGCATAGGAGAATGCAGCCAGAAATGTGAAGAAGGGTGCAATAGGCATAACATTTTTACTCCTGGAGGTTGGAGAAAATACTTTGCAGCAATTTGGATTTGAAGATGACAGGTGAAAAAGACAAAACCAGATATGCTTGAGTCCACACAGCAGAAGCTGGCAGAGGTCGGCAATGTAAGGAATACAGGCTGACCCAAAGTCATCTGGAAAGCCTTTGGAAATTACTCAGAAAACACAGCACTGTGGGAAAGGGAGGCATGCAGGAACATGTAGGGGAGGCCTCCTTGCATGTGGTCTAGTTTTACATATGTCTGAACAGTGTTCAGGAGACGGAAGGTGACATTTGAGTAAGCGGTAGCAGGAATGAAGGCTAAACTTTAGATGAGTTTAAACTCTACCTTATGAAATGTAAGTTTCTGCATTAGAACCTTTGCAGACATGCTGTTGCTCATAACCTTCCCATTAGTACTTCTTTGGAGGAAGGAAAGTCTGGACCACCCCATAATGCTGATCACAGCAGGGTTACACACACCTGCTATGCAAAAATGCATATATAGAAGCCATGTGAACTTTTGGGCATATTTCTTTGGTAACAGAGAGCAATATTATCACCGTCAAAGACATAAACGTACGATAAGAGCTAATATAATATTTCTTACAGCACCTTGGAGTTGTAAGACAATTCTCCCCGTTAACTAGGTGCATGTGTTTATATAAAGTGGGAGTTTGCATATGTATTAAAAATTGCTGGGATATTCATGTTTTTAAAGAAATATACTGAAGTCCTTGTAGTATAATAATGTACGGTTGTGATGATCAAAAGTGTATAAGCTTGAAGGAGCTGGCCTAAATTAACAGGGCTAATTAATTAATCAAATGCATTGTGAGAACTGGTATTCCTCAGAGATGTAACTCTACCAGTATATTCTGATTGACATTTTTGCATTTAAGCATATTTTCAAAATATACTGAGCTGGTCTGTACCAAAGGATAAGAAACTTAAACCTGTACTACTTCAGCTGTCAGTCAGTATCCTTCTTTTATATAGCCTGCACTTTTAAGGCAAACAGTATCACTCGTCAAAATTTCCTCCTCCTATCTTCTCTTCATTCTTACCTAATTGAGACAAGTTCTGGGCCAGTTCAATGCACTGATGTGCATTGTTAGCAATTTTGCTGAATTCAGCAAGGTTGCTTCTGATTTGCAATGGTACAATTGAGAGCAGAACTTGATTCATTGACCATACTTATGTGTAACAGCTGCACACACTATACTGCTGTATATCTGGTTCAGAGCAGGATCATCACACTCAGAAAATAATTCAGGATGAATTTGCATCATGCACGAAATGTGAAATCAGCAGTAATTCATGGTTCTAAAAAAAAAGTTTTCCACTCATCTAGAGACTCAGCCGTCAGCATTACTCAGTGTGTTGTGAATCAATGAACTAAATCAGCCTCTAGCAGAGTGTGGATTAGAAAAGTCACTCTTTCCCAGAGGAAAATATTGTGTATGAGTTTAGTGTAACAGCTTCCTGCTCCTTGATTTAGATCATAAGACATTTAAATACAGTAAATATCTATAACCAAGACAACATTAAAAAGGCTCTGCTCCACAAATGAAACATCTGCGACTTCATGGCTGATCATCTTAATTGCTTTGCTTAATTACTACTCATCAAAAAAGATATGAAAGTGGGACATACAGAATAAGATGAGATATCAAGGGGCACATCTTCTGCCTTTGTGCAGATTTGTCTGTGTAGTAACAGGCCACATCTCATATGGTTCCTGACAGGAGCCATTCAACTCAAATACCAATTACACATCTAACTTAAAAATCACTGTAACTTAAAGAGTCTAAAAGAGAAGGTAATGGCCTATTTTTGGTACTTCTTTATCCTTTTCCACACAAAAAAATAATGGTAACGCATTCTGTGACAATGCTGTAAAGAAGCCCAAAATACCCTGCTGTTTGTCAGAAGTGTTGGCAGAAGTGAATCACTTCTAGTGTGCTGACAATCATAAAATCAAGTCGTGTTACAATGAAAAGTTCAAATGCAAGGGATCAGGCCAGTGAAGCAGCTTTAAATCATGTGGTAAAGGCTAGCCTTTAAAAGCGAGTAGTGCTTCTGAAGGTGACCAAGCTGGGAGCATTTGTAGACACTGTGCTATGCCACTGTCCTTCAGTCTTACATAAATACATAAAATACAACCAAAAAAAACCAACAAAAGACAACTCTGAGATTAAATGAAATTTTAAGATGTTTGCTCACACAATAGATTTTCTGCCTATTTCTTTCTATATGAAGATTCCAATTACAATCAGCAGCATTTTTTAAAAATCAGGTATTTTTTTGCAAATAAACAAACCCATTGATCAAATGAAATACTGATACTTTGTCTTAGCCGTGTTGGTGTGAGATGGAGAAGCCCAGTCCTAGCATACACATCAGACTATTGAGTTCTTTTTTTATAACAATGATTTTATATTTAACAAAATTTCTGTAGACGGACAATACTCACCTCTCCCCACACTCACAGTGTGATTTTCAGGATGTGGAAAATAAATCTTTGTCTTCTATATGTTTTATCTTTCTCTCTCTATGCTTACGTATATAAATATATATTGTTATTTTGAAAAAGAAAATTCCAAAAGGAAAGTTTTATTATTAGTAGTGGAAGGAAAAGAAAAAAAAAAGTAATAATTATGGGAAAACTGAATGAGCTGTGAAGTTTTATAACATTTCTGTGTCAGAACAAATGCTTTTTTATCGGGTCTAGAATTATGCCTGTGGGAGACAGTAGAGCTCTGAGGGTTATTGCAAAGTGAGAGATGAAAGATAGCCTGCCCTCCTCAATAAGTCTTTGGTAGTACCCCCTTCCCTTGGACTGTACTGCCGTAATCTGGCCCCAGGGAGGAAGAATAAAAGGAAGCATCCATGGTCTTCACCTGTATATTCTCAGTTGTACTGAAATTATCTACATACATAAAATAATGTCAGTCATATCTGACTCCTAATTACATACATACACACAGAGGCACTGTTTTTTTCCCCTCACCCACAACCTCTAAAATAAATAACTACATATAAACCCATTTTGAGGCAACAAAACCAGCAGTGGTCAAATCTATACTACCTCCTGGGTTGCTGAAACCCTTCCAGTCAAATACTAGGGAAGGCAGAAGAGCTGTTTCATGAAGGACCCTCCATTGTATTGACCCAAGAGTAGCAAAGCTCTGGAACCTCAGGCTGGGTCCCAGAAACTTGCCATCTATTGGAGAACAGTCCTGAAGGTATTCACACTATGCACTGCTTTAATTTCATATTGTCAGATAACGAGGAGAAATAAAAACGCTCTGGGGGAGTTTATTTCCCATATATGCATAATATATTTTGGAACCAGACAAGTATACACCAGGCAGACAAAACTGCAAGATACTATAACAGCACCCAGAATTTATTTCTCTGTATCAGTCCTTTCCTATTTTAGGTATCAGTTAAATTTTGTATTCCCCAATAAAGACAAAAGCTAAAAAGCAAAGCTATAACCTGGGAAATATCTGCCTTTAAATATAACATAAACTTGGAAGTTACCTTCTTACATGCTGTGACAGAGCTTCCCAAACTGCTTGCTGAACTGTCTGTGCTGCTGCCTTGGTGCTCTGGGACTTCATGCATCAGTGGAGCTTCAAAGTTGCTGAAAAACAAAAAAAAACCACAACCGCCCAAAAAACCTTTTTAGTGACTCAGCTACATAGATAACTCAAATGAAACCAAAATACAGTTCAGTAAAGAGATGTAACTTAGATCGCAAGAAGCGGTCTATACTCTCCTTGCTGATTTACTAGTCGATTTACTATCTTAATTTTCCGTTTTTGGAAGGCTCTCCTGAGCTACATACTTTGGATATAAAATAGCAGACCAATGTAATTTGAAGACTAGAGTATAGCATATAGCTGCCTATGATCATATCCACCTGTCTTGAATGCACTATAAAAAGTGACACTAGCTTGTTTTCATAAGCAGGCAGCTTGGAGCAGCTAATGAAATACTTGCTGCGTTAATTCAGCTTGGTAGACAAAAGTTTGTTTCATTTTTACCTGCCTGGCAGTGATTAAAATGTAAAAAAACACAATAGGAGTGGTTGAATTCCATAATCCAGATGGAATAGTTTGATACATTGTAGGTTTACAGCAAAGGTAAGTCATGCATATACTATGTTTTGTGAGTCAGTTGTACAAAACAGAACTATATTTACTTTGGGACTGTGCAGATGTGAAATACAAAACCATAAAAACAAGCTCCCCCAGCCAAGTCATTTGTATGCACAACTGGTACTACCTCTCATGCTTTTCTTTTGGAATAGTTCAGGCCAGTCTTGAAAGATTTCCCTCCATATAATAGTCAAGTTGTCACAAGCTGTGTGAAGCTTCTTTGTCTGGATGTTATGTGATTGCTATTAAAGATCACACAGTGCTAAAGGGCTTTTTCTCCAGAAATATACTAAGGAAAGCGTATCCTACATGATGAAGTTCTGCTTCTCAAATTTGGTCTCTAGAGTGCTTTTAATTTATTGCAAGCCATCTATGAGAAGAGGTGGAATGCGTTGTGATAGACCATAACAAGCAACAATCTTTCATCAGATCCATCAGGATAACAGACCATGTGCAATTTCCTGGTACGCTCAATTAAAAACTAAAATGCATTTTCATAAGTCACCTTCACTGGAGCTTAAGACAATATGTTAAGAGGAGGCTACTTTCACTTTTTGCCCAAATCCACAGTCAAATATCAATAAGGCTACCTTTTTCTCAAAGATTCACACATGTATATTTCACTTGATACTGCTAAGGACCAGTTATGAATATATCCCTCACATTGATAAGTAACTTTGTCAGTAAGAATTTTGCTGATGTGTGTGGTGCTATTCTATAATTATTAAAAAAAAAAAAAGTATCTATATGCACTGGAATTAGAGGAATGAATTAAAAGTATAAAACTAACTTAGCACTTATTAACTGCTAACTGGAGGGATGCTACATGAATTGCAGGAGAGGACTGAATACAGATGCACAAGTGAGACCAGCAGGTTAACTGACTTTGCTTGAAAAGTGTGATACCGCTTAATACCTTCTAAGATACCAGCATAATTTGTATCTAGAAGGGAAACTTTTGTCTGTTTGCAAAATTCTGTTCCATTGCTCAGATTATATTATTTCTGGGCAGTAATTTCTCTGGCATTTGACAAAGCAAAATAGCATTTTTATAGGCCTTATACCAAGTTCTTTAAAAGAACGAGGGACATTAAACATACGAAGTCATTCTGGTTTTGTATCTTCATTAAACATAAGAACCTCATATTCAGGGGGTCAAATATTGTAGAAGTTAAATACCCTCCTCGATAAATCCACATTTAGATGCAGCATAGGTACAACTCGGCACTCCCAGCAGAAGCTGTGCACTGCCTCTTTTTGTAAGATGCATCACTTCTTCAATCTAGTAGTAAATTTCAAATCAAGTCTGACCTGCAGGTTGAAGTACAAGGTCCATTGTTTTCTCCTGCTCTTCACTGGAAGGCAGACTGAGTGGCTTTGCCACTGCTTTGCCCTACAGGGAGCTGATATGCTGATGATTATTTGCTCTCAGTTACACTGCGTGCAGGGAACTGAACTTCTAGTGCATGAAGTGCTGCTGAGTCTAAAAGCAACAAAGATGATACTGTGGCCACTAACTGAAGGCCTTTTTGGATCTTAATTAAACAGTACAAATAGAACAGTACATAGCTGGAAAATATAGTTAAAGAGTCATATTCTGGAGCATTAACAAATTTGTGCTGTCTCCAGTAAGAGGCAGCACATTACGTGTTCCATACAGAAAGCATGTCATGTGGAAAAGTCATGTGGAAAGCAAAAAATCTGTAAAATCTTCTTAATCTTTTAAAATCTATGTTCTTTCCAAAAGAAGCCCACTTTTCATTTGTAAATATACACAAGCTTGTTAAAACTACATGATAAGTGAAATAAATGTAGAATACCATTAAATGTTTTGAATGAGAAAAGGCTCCATCTCAGACTGAAGTTCAGACAGGCAACAACAGCTGCCTTTGGTGTAACTGTAATCTCGTAAACTAAATTGTCTTGTCAGCTACCCCAGTCCTGAGCGCTGTACTTCACATCCATCTAGTTACCCAGATGGTACTCAGATAAATTCAGCAGCTGTGTTTCATAGGACAAGGGACAACACATCTAGGAGTATTTGTAACGCTTTCAGAGCTTCTTTTTTGTCTTAGGGTCCACTTTTCCTGTGCTATAACTGTAGAGCCAGAACCCTTAATCTCATGCTGCATTGCAGTTCAACTCTAGAGTTGGGCTAGTGGTATGAACTCCAGGCTCCCACCTTTTGCAAACTGTTTGCAAACAGGTTCACAGAGTCAGAGTTCACAATCACTGAAAAGTGGAATAATTCTAACAAACAAATGCTAAATTATGAGAGCTATGTTTCGCAACAGTTTTAGACTCCACAGTCTTTTCATCAGTGAGTTTATGGGTGTGCAATTTCTAAAAGTACGGAGAAATACATACCCCCACACCACGGCCACCATTGATGGTCAGCTACATGAACACCTCTAGGTTCCATGCAAAGTAGATATGTAGAGGTACACACTAACTGATGGAAAAATGAGCACCTAGCTGAGCATCTTCAGGTCAGGTCACAAACTTCTTCAGGTCACAAACCTGAGTCTTCCACAACTCAAGAAGGTGCAGTGTATGAGATTCTGTCTATATACCTTCAGATTCATAGGTCTTTCTTTCAAGTGGAAAAGGGGTTTGGTGTTTCAACACCTCTTTTTCAATTATCTCATCTCTCAGATCAAAGTTTCCTCTTATCTTTCTTTATCCTGTGGGCACCTTTTCTAAGCTTTAATTTTCAACATGGATGTGATTTCTTAAGAGACCCTCCTCAGGCCGTACAGCTCTGCCACCTTCGCTCTGTAGCAAAGCCAGTAAGATAAACCTACTTTTCATTAACTCCCCAGGAAAAAAAAAAAAGTTCTGTCTTTGGGAAGCTGTCTGCTCTCATTAGTTTCGCAATAGCAAGAAGCTGAAAGAAACTGCTGCAGAGATGTAGCCATCTCATCTTCAAATGATAGCCATGCATTCACTTACTATACTATACTTGTTACTTCACATTAAGAGTTTACAGAAAGCACTAGTCTTTCAAGGCACCTGGCACAGATCGGAGCCTTTTCACTACAAGATAAAGCAAGCTGCTGAAGGTTTCAGGTCCTAATTCTCACCTTTGCTTGGCTCCCCTTGTTTATTATGTGGTGGAGAATGCACATCTGACTTAGATGTGCTCATCTGATTTAGAGCTACCACGGAAGGACACAGGCATAACAAGGAATCTCTGTTAAATGATGGCTCATTTGTGGATTTTTTCCTTTGGTGTAAGAAATCCTACTTTACAATTCACTTTTTGAAACTGAAGCTGGGAACCTGGATCTATGACCCAGTGTTAAGAAGTACACCATTTTCACTTTAATGTTTCCATTAACAGAAGAGTTTCCACAGTCACTTATTTGCCACCAGGTGCTGTTTTACTGATTCATGAATCATAACTGATACTTTTTTCCTACAAAGCTAAATGCTCTCATGAAGAATGAGAACAAATTTCTTGGAAATTAGAGGACTGCAGTAAATAGCTATGAATTTTATGTCACTAACTGTAATAACAATGTCTCATTTATTATTGACCAGAATGCAAAACAGTTGCTTCTATTTTTCTACATTGAATAATTCAAAAATGCTGACCTTGAGGACTCAAGACTTAATCAAAAAGACACAGCTGCTCTTAAAAATAACTGTCTTCTTTGCAGATGTGGCAGATGGTGCTACATCAACTAAGAAGAGGTAATTTAAAGAATTCCCCTGGTTATCACTAAAGAAAATTAATCTTATGAAACAATATCAGAAACTTCAATTCCTACCACCTTGCACCAAGTATAACCAGCTTCCAAAAACTTGTTGTTCAATAATCATTCCTAAGGAGCAATTTCAATAAATAAAAAGTGACCTTTATATATATATTTTGAACCAATCGTATTATAGCCTAGTGCTTTTCATCTTTTTGTTATGATTCCTAATCTCAGCATTTTGAACATACAAAACATACTGATCCATGAAAAAGATAATCTTGATGAGGAAAGTGAACTGAATGAACACAGTGAGGTTTCTCAGTGCAATTAACTCCAAGCTATAGTTGGCTACATTTCTAATGTTTTGCTGATATTTGTACTGAACACCATGAACAACAAAAAAAGGAATGAATCTCATTTTGAAATAGAAATATGAGACAAGTGAAAGCATGGCAAAATACTTCAGCATATTCTTACCTTTACACTAGCAAATAAACCCAAAAGCTACTCAGAAATTTAGGAAGCTTAATCCAAACTCTAAGCATGTAGCAGTTCTGAAAAGCATGCAGCGTTCAAACAGCATCCCTTAACTTCAAAGCCTTTTTGAAGTGGACACACTTTGAAGAGTCACACTCTTCATGTTGCTGTTTAGATTTTACAGTTTTAAAATTTACTTTTACATGTAAACAGGTCAACAAAGTCACTAGCAGAAAAATCTTCAGACGTAACACTGTCAAAGTTACTATTTTAATCCATAGAATTGGTTTTTATTCAGTCTGGACCATGTGTATACTTCAATCAGAGCACAGATGGTTAGTCAAACAGACGTTCTATAAATACCTCAAACAAATGTCTTTCTGATTTTGTTATGGATTTGGAACCCATGTGCAGAATAAAATCACTGGCAATACCAGGGTTTGATCTTGTCAGGTATTCGTAGACTCATTTCATTCTCCCTTGTCTGCTACTGACTTCACTGGGAACTGAAAATACTGAATACTTCCCATCATTATCAGACCTGAGTGTCTGTGCCGTCTAATAGGTACAGGATTTGGTTGCTAGTTTTACGGATCAGCGCACTAAAAAGACTAAAAGTTTAAGTGCTTTTATATTGAATTCCTCATTTAATAACGTCTACTGGGTACTCTTGATTTACATTTCATCTTTATCAGTGATAGAGCTGCAAGAAGACCAGGTCTTTTGCTACATGCTAACGAAAAATAGGAGCAGAGAAAAATACCCCATATTATGGTACACCACACAATAAAAAAAGCCTTTTCCTTCCATGTTCACAGAGCCCTGAATGCTCTTTATTTGGCTCCAAATTTAAGAAAGCGAACAAATGTAGAAGCCTCTGCAAGCATTAGCAATGATCAGCCCTCTTTCAAATTATGTTTTGAAACTATTATAAAAGAACGTGCAAGTTTTACTGAAGAATAAATGTAAACCAAACTAACTAAATTTTATACCATCTACTTAGAAATATTCCTTCCTTCCTTTATTTACTGATTGAATTATTAAAGGAAAAATAGCAAGGTTTTATCTACAAGTCTGACAAACTTCTCCACATTCAGTAGTTATGGCAGGGTATACTCAGATGAAAGACTCGACAATCAAATCAAAGAGTTGACAGTCGGGAACTGAATGACAGATGATCGGGTTGGGAGTGTTTTTTTGGTGATTAACTATATTTCAGTAGTTTACTGACAGAGAGTCAACCCAATATAAACTGGGCTTTTGCAGACAGCTGATAGGCATCCTGCCTTTTTCCCACCTATCCCTGGATTTGACATGAGTTTAGGAAAAAAAGAACAATTCCAGGTGGACCTTTGTTATGCTGTTTAGAATGGCTACTTACTAAGGAAACCTAGAAAGGACAGGCTTGGACCTTGGTCAGAAGAGACTACAGAAAAAGCATATGAGGAACCATGGGATTTCTTCCTGGTAGGGTGTATAAGGCAATGAAAGAAAATGCCTAGAATGATATGTAGGATGCAGTATTGGCAACAATATTTTTTTTAAGAGTTCCTGATTTGGCGGATTTTTAGAAGGTGTGAAAATAAGCCCTGGATCAACAACTAGGGACCAGACAAGGTCTGATGAGGAAGAATGATTGAGCTGGGGAAAGATTAAGGAACTGACCCTTATATTCAGGGAGGGCTAAAGGACTGCACCTTATGGAGATGGACTGAAAGATAGCCAAGACTGGTTTTCTCCCCTAACAGCGAGGAGTCTAGACTCAGCTCTGGAGTGCCAGCTAGGTGGGAAACTAAGGCACCGTTGAGGATTTGATTGCAGGAAAGAAAAGAAATATTGTTAAAGAAAGGATTCTTCAAAGTAATTAGTCTGTATGTACATAACTTAAATGGGCAGTACTGATCAGGAAGATGATTTTAGAGAGATACAGACTGAATTCACTATAACCAGGCACAGGTATTAACAGGAACAACAGAATAAGGCAGTTTCATTTCTTATATAGCAAAGCAATAGACTTGCTACTATTTAAGCCTACTAAGTCAGCAAGAAGCAACCTAAAATCAAAAATAGTCTTAAAAGATGCCCCACAAAAAATTCTTTATTCATTTAGCATATGTAGGTGTACTGTACAATAGCACTTGTCCTTGTGCTGTAGAAAGAAGGACAAAGAGGAAACACTTGTTTTTCCTCTCAAACAAGAATGTTCATGACTGTGTATTTATTAAGCAACTTATATTATTACTGCACTTCTGATGGCAAAGCTTATTCTTAATATAGATTATGCTGTTAGTGTAGCACGGTATAATATTCCAAGCGTGTGGTGTTATCTGATCTTATTTCTTTTAAAGACAAGGGAAAAAAAACATTGTGACACAGCTGGAATCTGGTGAAATTTGGTCCAAATTAAATACATAACAAATGTGCAAGCAGCTCCCACAGATTTTAGCTAGAAATGGAAATTCTCAGCATTTTTCAAGATGAAGTCAAAGATGTTTTAAATTAGGCTTTCATGCCATAAACCACTGGGTAATTTTTAAAAGTCTGTTTTAAATGTTTCTTGTATCTAACAAACAACTTGTGTTCTCTGCTCCTCTCCTCCCTTTGCTATGCACAAACTGTCAGGTGGGCATTTCAGGAAAATCAGTGGAATACGACATAGGAAGAAACAGGTGATTTCATGTGGAGGATGTTAATCTTGGTTTAAATAGTTTGATAAGTGTTTTGGACATCTTGTTTATATTATAGCTAAACAGTCAAGCTTCTTAACTGGCTTTTGTCATCAACCCACGCAATGTGTTTCTGATTCTAAGAATTAGAGCAACAAGAGTCAACTACTGACAAAATAGGCCTCAAAGTGCAGCACGTGCAATTAAGTATTTCACTCTGACAACTTTTCTTAAAGATTACCTTTTAAAGATCTCAAATCTACTCTATAAAAGCTTTTTATTAATTAAATTCAAGACAGATAGTGAGTATTTCCGAAAGGAAGAGAAATGTGACAAAGATGTTTGTAACTTAAAAGTAAATGCATATGTCATGATTTTATTTGAATAGAAAACATATGTATCAATCAAAACTTGCCAGCTGTTCCCATGTTTTCCTTTTTAGAATGATCACAAATCAAATAGACTGTAAAAGTGTAATTGAAATGCAGTAGGTACTCAGGATTATGTGTGTGATAGGAAGGTGAACAGTTCTTTCATGTTTTGAATGGTGTGTTTCTAATGTTCAGCAGACTTTCTGAAATTCTCTCCACCAGCTCTCCTCAGAAATAATAAATCTGGCTTTGGAAATCTGAGATTAACAAAGGGCTAACTCGTCCCCAGATATTTAAAGGACAACCTTGGGAATTTTCTACTATCATAGAATCACTTTCAGCTACTTTAAAAAAGGTAAAGGATAAAGTTGTTAGTGAAGAGGGACTGGTGATACTGTAAAACCAAAATTTTAAATGCAGAATCTCAATTATAGAACAGCTTGGGGTCTTGGGAAAAAAAGCACGTGTATGACTAGCTGAGAGGCCATAATATCATGCTGAACAGTGTTCTTCATTACAAATCATGAGATCCTAGAATTAATGTCAGCATACTGTAGTTGAAGATGCAGTTTTCCATATCACAGAAGTTAATGTTTCTGAATACTAAAGGAAATTGTAACAATATATTTATTCCAAATTCCTGAAGACTCCCCAGCCACTAGTAAGCACAGAACTAATCAGTAAAGCCTGACAACCTCTGTTTTCTTTTCCTTTTTTTTTTTTTTTTCTTTTTTTGGGGCATTTCTGAGATACAAGTCAATCAGAGCAGAGGGAGAACCAATCAGGAATCTGTGTGGCATACAACTAGATAAGCTGGTGTTATGCCAAGCCTTTTAAAACACGGGGACAGTGCTACTGTAGAATGATGCTTCCTACCACCAAATAACCATGCTAGCCTGCGTGGTTGTTCTAATTCATGAAGGAGGTAGTGTGTTAAGTGGAATGGTCAGATTACCCTCATATTCAACGTAATGGTGGTTTACAGACATTTTGGCAAGCCACCAAATACATTTTGATCTTCTGTTTGGCAGAACAGAAGATCTAAGCAGGTATTTTGAACCCGTCTGCTTGAATTCCTCCCTTCTACCCACCCCTGAAAGAAACAAGACTTTGCCATTGTGAGCAAAGCTGGAAGCTTTGGTAGATATTCTTCCACGGAGAGGCTACCCTCCTTCCACAGTTCTCAGAAATAATGTTACCCAATTGTAAAATCATTTCTACAGCTGTAAAGATGAAGGCAAATCATAGATTATTGTAATTAATTTCCTTGGACAGGCAGCTTCACCAATACATCTGTATATTCAAAAAACAATTGGTCAAAACCACTCTATGCAGTTGTGATGTTGGTCCCTACTAAACTTCATTTGATTATGGTAAATATTTTACTTTATATCTATATATATATCTAAACAATATCTAACAATATCTAAAGTACTTTCAAAAGTACCTGTCTGGTAATTGTATTATTTCTTCAACTCTATTCTGGTTTCCATCCCTTTTTATTTGAAAGAAAACCAAATTGGTTTAGATGCCTGCTAAATCTTTCAAAACTTTGCTTAGCATTATAACAGTGTTCAGAAACCAATATGGTTTTACCTTAACTAATGATACCAGAAAAGTAAAACAATAGTCTAAAATAAGTATCTTCATCTAAAATATTCACAGAAATTTCCTATTCTCTTTAATCCAGTATTGTTTCTATGACCACCTGCGGTTATATTCGCAAAGTATCTCATTAAAATGTCAGGGTACATTCTGAAGTTATTTTAA
This sequence comes from Larus michahellis, assembly GCF_964199755.1. Classification (NCBI taxonomy): domain Eukaryota; kingdom Metazoa; phylum Chordata; class Aves; order Charadriiformes; family Laridae; genus Larus; species Larus michahellis. The sequence goes on from NC_133901.1 coordinate 23,602,729, forward strand.
TGCCAAACAATACATTCTGTTATTGCTTATTCACAACAAATCTTATTTTAACATAATTTACATGCCTGAAATATTACTGAACAATTCTGATTTGCTACTAATATCCCAAAGAAACACAAATCCTATCAATTTTGATGCTAAATTATTATGTCAATAAATAGCAATCTGTGATAATTTATAGTAAACAAGGCCTCAAAACACACTTGTTTAAAAGTATGGGTTTTTTAAAAAAGCACAACAACATTGTCAGAGATGTGAACAAAATGAAGCTACCTCTAATTATCTTGGCTTCTAATATGATAAAACATGATCTTGTATAATTCTATCAAGACACTACAAACATTGTCTTCTGTTTAGCTTGCTTGAATTTGTGAAACTTTTTTTCCATGGACTGTAATGTGATTAACAGGATTGAGTGGTAGGTATAAAGGCAACATTCTCATTTTTTTCCTAGTTTATACCAGCATAAGGAAAGCATGAGATTTCAGTCCAAGAAATTATGATTGAGGATTTTTTGGCAAGATGAATCCTTCTTCTTTCTACCCCCTAAAATCTACTGCTTTTCTAACTATATATAAGGAACACAGGACGTTATCTCTGAGAGTCTAAAGGTGGATCAGATCAATGAGTTATTAATTTAATTAATCTAATTTTTTTCCTTGGTGGCATTATGTAGATAAAATGCAGAGCTTCTTCAGCCACTGCTTTGCAATGAACTTGTGATAACTGGGCTTGAAAAGCTTGACTTGTTCTTGCTGGGTTGCACAAGGTCCAGCAGGAATATCAGCACCACCAACTGAGCCCAGCTTAAACTTTCAGATAACCTTATCATTACCTGCAGTGTGATTATGTGAGTACTTGCTAAGTTAGTATTCTTGCATTTACACCTAATGCAAAAATATAGACCAGACTATGTGTAGATATGGATTTTCAGTTATTCAGTCAGAAATCAAGAGGAGATTTGGTTGCAGAGAATCTGAGAGAGATTAAATTGCTCTTTGATGCCACTTTCCCTTTTTCATGCTTGCTCCTTGCAGACAGAAGTGTTTCTATTAGATGTTAGTTCAGATACAGACAAGTTGACTTCTACCACAGTCTAGGAATGATCCTACAATAAATCCTTCAGTGAAGCTGACCGTGTGGTTGGATCACACATGATGAACAGAAAGGGTATCTAAATTGACCATCTGTATCCCAACCATTAGATTGTCCAGGCTTCTTTTTTAAAAAATAAAAATAATTTGGCAGCGTGAAATTTATGTATTTTCCAATGAAGCCAAAAGTGCCAAATGACCATAACCCACAGTACAAAGGCAGCTGAAGGTCCTCACTGTCTCTGGGGCAGGGATATTACCCTTCTTCAGCAGAGCCCAGCAGCAGCCATGCTCTTCCTATTAACTTCATTAAGAGCAGAGGTTGTCTCTTGCTTCATGTCTGATCAGAACTGCAAAGTCCAAGTTCTTTTGATTCAAAGGAACAGAAAAAGAGGTATGCACTTAAATCCAGGTTTTTCAAAATTACTATTGTTTTATGAGTGGCGGATCACTGTAACAACTTCAGCTTGAGAAAGATGCAGTACAATAGAGAGGTCTAGTTCAGTGTATACAAAAGCAATCCACGCCAAAGTAAACCTGGTCTTATGGCTTCTTTTTTTGTTGTTTTTAATTAATGGATTTGGATTTTTATTTGTATTTGTTTTTTTTGTTTATGGTGCATCTCTATTTTTTCAGTGGTTACTCTTTTCCTAATATATGATACCTTAAAAGCCATGCCTTCTAAAGGAGAAAATGATCTGTTGCACTCAGCAAATATGTGCTTACCTATGAATTCATTTTGCCTGTATGAAATAAAAATCTGCGACTGATGGTAGTACCCAAAGATATCCTTCTCTTACACTTGGATGCGCTGTTCCATAATGTACAGTATTGATTTCCATAATCTTAGAAATATTGCTGTACTTTTAAAAGTGTCAAAAGTTTGTATTTTGTAACTACACTAACATTTAAATTACATAATGCAAACCACTGATACAGTTCATATATGCTACTTACTTTTAAGAGTGTGAGTGATGTGACCATTGGATTTCACTGAATTTATGGCAGATATCATGCTTAGGATTAAAGTTATTGGCAGGTACATGTGACCATATAACTAAGCTCCTTAATAGCTGTTCTATTAGTTCTGTATTTTTACAAATTCAAGAAACAATTTTTTTTTTTTTCTAGTTGAGGGGAGGGTCTTATTCCAGAATTTGTGTGAGGATGATGGATTTTTCATTTCAATATCACAACATGCAAATCTTTTCCTTTTAAAAATAAATGAGCTGTTCATTTTTTGGGATGTCTACAATGGTAATATACATTTTTCACTGAGAATGAAGACATTGCCTTGACAACATAGAAGAAGAAAAATCTATTAGGAAGTTGTTGAACTGTTACCCTACTGATTTAATCTCTTCCCTTTTCAAATTGAAATAGCATAGACAGTTATAAATTAATCTTGGGGGGAAAGGATTCAGACCTAATTTAAACACAGTTCTAAAAACTAAGAGGCACCTATTTCTCCTTTTAATATTCTGAAGATCCACAGCATGTAATGAGCAGTTCCACTGCTGGTGAAGATGTGCTGCGCCTGGTATATGAAATTCTGATACCTGTATAATCTCTCAAAGAGTACATGAGGACCACCTGAGTTTTTTTATTGCTGAAAGAAAATACAAATCCAGTCCCATGGGACATTCTAAGTAAATTGAGCCTTTGTTGAAGTGAAACTACAGTACCCAAGTAACTTAAGGTTACTGTACAGGAAAGCGTGGCAGTCCCCATTGGCCTGCTGAAACGCTCTTACTTTTACAACAGTTCTGTGCGTGGGCTGAAGGGTTACACTCAAGCTTTCTGGGTTTACCTAGCCCACACACACAGTGCTGCCACTCCAGCAAGAAAATTAACTCTATGCAAGAAAAAAGCCTACAAATCTAAGCGGTTACATAGTTGCCACTAAGTAACTAATTCTATACAATATCCCACCACATGGGTGCCTGGTGTGTCTTTGGGAAAGCCAATCATCATGTTCAAAAAGTTTTAAATGTAACACAAAGCTGTCTTAGGTCAATGAATTGCAGCTTTTCAGCAATTCCTATCAATTTTTTTCCAGAAAACGAAAAGCTCCTGTAATACTTGGAAGCTGGTTACTGTAAGTGCACGGATTCAGCTCAGAATACAGCATGGACTGTAGGTCCCAGCCTTAAAAGTGAGCACTGAGGGTTGTACCGGATTTATTGACCAGTTTTGAATTCTACTAGCTGGGAAATGTGCACTGCAGCATCAGGTTCTGTGTTAGAATTTTTTAAAAAATCCTCTTCCCCCTTCCCCCCCGCCTCCCCTCCCAAGCTGTAAATTGAATTAAATTAAGATTTAGAAAGGAAACTTTCTCATATAGCAGTCAAAAATAATTAGATATATAATAAATTGTGATGTCACAACCAAGAAAAAACGTAGCTTTCATAAAAAACCACTGACTACCTATTATGTGTCATGGGCATTGGCAGCAGCCAGATATTTAATAATAATCAGGCAAGTCTTGAAGTGAAGAAAATTAATGAGGGAAACTAAAGAGATTAATGAAAATAATCCAAGGTTGACAAGATTAAAAAAGAAGGTTTCAAATTTATACTGGGCACCAAATAAATCCTAGCAATCATAGTAATTAATCTGCACATACTAAATTTGTACTTGTTATTAAAAGAAAAACAGAAATATCCAGTATAATTTTTCCCCTCTGTGAAGAAGGAGGAAGGTAAGGTGTACTGTACATGCAGACTGAAGCACTATATAATCCACTGATAAGCAAAGAGGTGGTTAAAAAATCAGGGAAACAACCCCATAAGTTTCTCACACCGAGCTCCTGATGTATGTAAGGTGTTTCAAAGCGCATTGTCCCTAGCAGTGCTAGGCAGGCTTTCCCCTCCTGCTGCTCCCCGGAGAGCACAGCCAGCACCATCCAGGAGCCGGCACAACACGCAGGGAGACGGGGAGCTGCTGCTGCATTTTATTCAGTGAGTAGGTAATTAAAGCTATTGTTTTGATTAGAAGTTTAACTCATTTTTCTTCTGAGAGAAAGCTAAAGCTGTGTTTTCCACTTCTGGGTGAACGTTCAAAACTACTTGGCTATTAGTACTTGGGTTCCTGGTCCTTCATGTTGAAGCTGTTTCCCCATTGTTAAATAACTAAATACTGTCTGAGAGGCAGCTGCAGCATTCCAGCTGAGTTTGAATGAATGTGATACAGAGCAGTGTACTTGGAGGGACCACTGCTGGGATCCCTGTGATCCCAGGTTGGTATCCTCACCAGAGTGAGCTCTCAGCCTCTACTATCAGCCTGTTCCTGCTCCTCAGCACCTCCAGCACACAAGACACTCTGCTGTCTGAATATGGGACTTACTGTTCTGATTTCTGGCTGTTCAGGTGCCAATCATGGCTTAAAATACTGTTCTGTAGAGGATGCTCTAATCTACAATGTTCATAGACCCAAGTCAGGGAATGACAGGTGCACGAGGGAGTGACCTGACGCAGGTTTTAGAGCTAAGGTTTCTTATCCACAGTGCAGATAGAGGCTCACACCAGCCTAACTGTGCCTCTTTGCCTCCTACTCAGGGTGTAGCCTCACAAACTACATGTAACAAGAGTCAAGCCTTTAACACAGGGCTGAGAAAGAAGATGGCAAAACCCTGCTAACCTATTAAGTATGCTTACAATGATTACCAGAAAAGAGCTCATAGCCTATATCATATACAAAATAAACAGCATAGGAACAAATTATGGACATATCAAACTGTTATTACTAGTAATTGTTAGGGTTTCTCAAGTCACTCCTGGTGGAAGGAAGTTTGAAGGAGAACTGAATGATGAAGAAGAAGGGTTGGTACATATAGGCAGAACCGTGAACACAGTGACTGACATTATAACAGCCACTACAGTCAGGAAGGGAAGAAGTGATGTACGGGAGTAAAGCAGGAACCGAAAGAGGAGATTAATGGATGTTTTTAGGAAAAGAAGTGTGAAGTTCATGTGGGAGGCTAGAGTAGCCCAGATTAAAGAATTCAAAACAGATGAGATTGGTAAAATGAAGAAGTGGAGGTGCGAGTCTGGAAATAAACAATAGTTTTTTGTCACTATAGTGCGTACTGTGTTAGTGAAACAAAGCATGGAAATTATGTAGTTCTTTTCTTCATTACTTCTGCAAGTCTCCCTCTTCCTGTCACCCACAGTCCCACTCCTCAAAGGATCAGATTCCTCATCCACAGACTTATGACCATTGACAATTTAAGTTCCTTCTGGTTTTAGCTAAATTTTTTCTCCCCTAACCTCACTGAAGGAAAACATCTTTGAGAATTGTTGCCTATGTTTGATAACATAGGTTAGCCAGGTTAATGAACTGTTTAAAGTCATTCCCCATGAAAACAGGATGCAGCATGTCATTTCAAGAATTCCCACCACTGACAATCAAACTGACGTTGTAAGAAGGTAGTGAATATCCAAAATGATTACATTGCATTAGATAAATTTTCTGGCCACTCCACTCAAAACATCTGGTAAATTTACCTGCTAATTTGCAAATGAAAAGCATACCCAGCAAGTATCAAAGTGATTGCTCTGGTCAGGCTGCAGTACTGGTTCTGCACGAGTGCAGGAATGCTAATTTCATCCTCATATGTGACACCAGCTACTGTTCTAATGCATGCAGTTGTCTTGATAACGAAAGTTCTAGCATTACAGTCTTGTTCAGGGGATATCTTTATTTGCCCTCTTTAATTTAAATAAGATTTGTAATAAATTTCTTTTCCTTTTACTCACAGAGGTGGAAAAATACGGAGAACAGATCTGTAAGTTATGTGGTCAGTATTACCAAATATCACCCCTCACCCCCAAAGTAGCTGTCTTTGCATATTTCATTCCACTCATCATTGTTACTGTGGTTCTGATTTTTAGGGTTTTTTTAATTGGAGTTCTGTTTTAAAAATTTTATTATTTTTTAATTTTTTAGTGATTTCTTCAAAGAAACTGTTATATATATCTTAGTCCCATGACTGTTGAACTTCATAATTTGGGTCTTTGCCTGCAATTTTGTCTCCTTAAAGGATCAAAGTTTTATTTCATTCATTCCTAAAAGCATCTTAGTACAATGCCACCAAATCTGTTTTCTCTGTTATACAAGATCTGGGCTGCTTTGCTGGACCACAAGAGCAGCTGTCAGCTCAAGTCTGTGACATTAGTGTTACTCTCTAAGTTACCAACAGCAACAAGTGCATGCTACATGCCTACCATCTGTAAGAAATGTCTGATATAGCCACAGCTTTTGGATCTCTTCTTAGTTTGAATATCTTAGAATCATAGAATAATTTGTGTTGGAAGGGACATTTAAAAGTCATCTGTAATAAAGGTCATCTCCAACCCCTCTGCAATGTGCAGGGACATCTTCAACTAGATCAGGTTGCTCAGAGGCCCGTCCAACCTGACCTTGAATGTTTCCAGGGATCGGGCATCTGCCACCTCTCTGGGCAACCTGTGCCAATGTTTCACCACCCTTATTGTAAAAAAATTTCTTCCTGATATATAGTCTAGTTCTTCCTTCTTTTAGTTTAAAACTATTATCCCTTGTCCTATCGCAACAGGCCCTGCTAAAAAGTTTGTCCCCATCTTTCTTATAAGCCCCCTTTAGGTACTGAAAGGCCTCAATTAGACTTCCTCGGAGCCTTCTCTTCTCCAGGCTGAACAAGCCCAACTCTCTCAGCCTGTCTTTATAGGAGAGGTGCTCCAGCCCTCTGATCATCTTCGTGGCCCTCCTCTGGACTCTCTCCAACAGGTCCATGTCCTTCCTGAGCTGAGGACCAGAGAGCTGGACACAGAATTCCAGGTGGGATCTCACCAGTGGGATCTCCCTCGACCTGCTGGCCACGCTTCTTTTGATGCAGCCCAGGTCTTAACTTAGCTCTTTGCATCTGTGGTCAGCCTTAGCATATTCTTCAAATGGAATAAATGCTTGGTTTCCAACAGGACCCTATAAAATCAGAAAGGCTTATCTAAGCCATTCACTGTGCCCTATGTGCCTAAGTTTTCTGCCACACCAGGTATTACTGAGGTGCAGCAAAGATATTTCATTTTGTGTTGGTGATAAAAAACTTTTCGTACTAGCCTGGAGAGCAAGTTTCTTAGTAATAGCCAGAAATTCTTTGGCATTCTCTTTTCACTGTTTAAAATATAAAACCTGCTACTTCTCATCTCTGTTGGGTAGATATGCATTTTAATTCTTTTGAATTACTGTTCAGTCTAATGTTGCTTCTAAGACCCAGTGCTGCTTCTAATTCTGAATTGAAGAACACTTATTATTTCTCCTTTTCTTTCCAGTATTCACACAAAAGGTGTGTTGAGAGCATGTGCCAGTCCACAAGACACGTCTGAAGACTTATTTGTCAGCTCAGATTACTTTCAGATATACAAGGTTGGCCAAAAAATTATATATGTGTATAGGTTTAGTTTCATAAGCTCGAGCAGAGAAACTGCAGTTTTACCGAAAAGGGTGTTGTAACTCCTTAGGCAGCTGTGCAAAAGCATCCCAGATAGTCACTCGCTTACACAGGGGACAGAAGCACAGAAGTTCCTGACTTGTATGTAAAAAATTCAAGTATTTTTCCTCCTACCTTTCACCTGGAGAGGCAAAGTGTAAGCTGGTATGTTTAAGGTGTTAATGTGGTTTTGTTTCTCTACCATAAATAAAGCAGTAAATCATTATAGACCACAGTTTTAGCTTCCCAACTGTGTTGTGCACCAAAAATGTCTTTTGGCTGGTTGAAGAAAAACTGACAGCTACCAGTTCTGTGCAGTTCTCTCCAGCTGCTCATCTGATCCCCAGGGGAAATGTTGTCTGCAAGAAGCTACTGCCAGAAACATTAATTTATCAGTGGATGCCCAAAGGCCACTAGCCTGCTCTGCTGTGCTCCACAGTGGCTGCAGACGTCAAGACCCAGGGCTTATGTTTTTGCCTTCAGATATGGAAGCCAAAGCAAGGCAAGGTATTGAGCAGGAATTAACATGCATCCTGAGTTTCTGCTGAACTCAGGTAGCAGTCATATTGTGTGATAGGAGAGTCAGCAAGGTGGGCAGAGCTGTGGCCTTGGTTTAGGGAGTTGGGTGTACATGAGTAAGACCAGGCAAGAACAGCCACAGAAACAGGCCAGTGCCTGAAATTATTCTGTAGGGAAGATGCAAAATACTATTTGATTTATAACAGTTTGACAGTGAAAACTTTCTTTGGTAAGGTCTGTAAAGCTAATTCCTAAATGCTAACATTCATTGTTTGTATTTCTTGACAGCCACTGTAACTAGATCCCAATTAAAGTTGCCCAAATACGATATAGTGGGCATGATGAGCTGAAGGTGTATGAGGACAAGTTATCTGTTCTGTGACTTCCCAGCTGTGCTATTTTCCCAAGGTTTCCTGGTGAATACAGGAATGGCCTGAATAAATTACTCACTGTTCTGGTCACCTTCTTCCCTAGAGACTTCTGACCCTTATTCACAGACAGAAAGTATGAAGCTTACATAGATGTTCAGCAAAGAAAGGGTTACCTCGATTAACAAATAATAAGCAGCTGTCAACATACCAGCTGCAGGAGATAAAAGAGATGAAAAAGTGGGCTGCAGTTCTTGGTGTGAGGAAGTTTGACTGCTTAAACTACAGGAAGAAAATCTCTCACTCTTCAGGAAGAAGAAAGAGGTATGTCGCTCATGGGAGCAAGATTAAGTCTTGTCTATTTCTGTAGCAAGGCCAAGGTTTTCTGGTTAACAGGCCTAGCTGGGGTGAAGAGATGGGTAGATGGCAGAGCTCTGGAGCAGAGTAGGACTGGTTTCCTCAAGAGATGTTTTATACAATGATGAAAAACCTTGTAACGATTGTGTGGAGTTGGAAGGTGGTTGTATGCCTATGAGGAGTTTGATGTTTAACAATGAAAACAAGACCACAAGCAAGAAAGGCAGCAGCTTATCTAATTCTTAATATCTTTCAGACTGACTCTTTAGAATATCTGTTTGTGTTTTTCTTTCTTAACCCTAGTTACTGAGGTCAAGACTGGATTCTACCTAATTTCTTTTGTAGAGTGTGGAATATAGGATGTCAGATTGGATAGCCTAAAAGTCTCTCTGGCCTTAAACTCTGAGTCCCTCTCTTGCTTTCAGATTGTGGCTTCCCATAAAAGACTAAAGCTTGTAAAATCACCTTGGTATTCGGGGTGTACAAGTTGCATATAGTACCTACTAGCTATGATTAAAAAAAAAAAATAATAAAAAAAAAGAAGGTAAAACCCGCTCATTTCACCCTGAAATGCCAAGGGAAAAAATGCGAAGGGATAGTTCTAGATCAGGCAATTCAGATCAAAGTGCAAAAACACTATTAAGCTTTGGTCAGTAAATGTTTATTGATATGAAACGCTATTCTGTCAAGGCTCTTTGAGGGGTTGCTTTAAAGCTTTTTGTTTCCTTCAACTAAATAAAAGCAACTTCTCCTGTAATTATCACCCACTTAAGTGTTGTTGTCTCTCCCTCCCCCAACCAGTTCCTCTTGAGTATTCAGACAGTTACATATCGTTTCACTATCGTCCTTTTAAGGCTGTGTTTTCTCCGAAATTTATTTCCATCATTTTTACCACTCATCTCTCACTGGGACGCTGCACTGGAAGAAGCTAAACCAAAACGAATTGTAATAATTTGTAACCTATGCTTTTTATCTCTGATAGTCTGTATCATACTTAAACGGTACAATTTCTATAATATTTTGTCTGCTTGCTATCATCAAAATCCAATTTACTTGTGATTCTTGAAAACTATGCTTAACCACATCTTGCATCTCCGGTTGGCTGCTCCTATCTATGCAACGATTTCCGTCTTGAAGGAAGTTTTGCTCTAATCCGTTGTTCATAAGTGCTATAAATATATGTTTGGTGGAGCTAGGATAATAAAAGTACAGTGATTTTTTTTTTATTTTAGGTTTTCTTTCATTGTGAGAGAATATGATTTACTAGGGTAGTGTACATGCATCGAAGGGAGTTAAGCACGATATCCTAAAGGTATTTTATTAAGCACTATTTAACTTACAGATTGTCTTAAGATGCTACGGTATGAAAACCAGCCGTTATAGCAAAATTAGCTGACAAAGTCTATACTTTTTTTCCCTATTTTAAGAAAAGCCCTTTAATTTCTGCTTTTCGTGTAGGAGTAAAGTCATGGCGCTTGACCACCTTCTGGCAGGTAGCAGCACATCCCCAGCCCCTCTGCAGCCGAAAGCGAATTCGCAGTGCCCCGTTTTCCGCTCCCGAGCCCCGGCCCGGACGCTCCCGCCGGCCTCCACCCACCCTCCCGGCCGCGCTCCCCCTCGGCTACCGCAGAAGCCGAGCCCGGCGCCTCCGCGACCGCCCCGCCGCTGCGTCCCCGCTCCTCCATGACCGCCCTTAGGCGGGGGGAGCCCGCAGGGAAGGGGTCCCCGCCTCCCGTGGCAGGGTAAGCCCAGGCGGGGGTCCCCGGTACCGAGGCGGCGGGCGCCCAGCGCGGCTCCTCACCGGGCCGGGGACCGGCGGGCGCCCAGAGCCGTTGCTCGGGGAGGACGGGCGGGCGGGCGGCCAGCGCCGCTCCTCAGCGGGCCGGGCGGGCGAGCGGCCAGCACCGTTACTCACCGTGCCGGCGGCGGGGACGGGCGGGCGCCCAGCGCGGCTCCTCAGCGGGCGGGGAGCGCGGCACCCGCAGCCGTTACTCACCACAGGCGGCGGCAGCCCCTCGCGACGCGGCGCAGCCCCACGCGCGCAGGCGGCGGCGCGCGGGGAGGGGAGGGGCGGGGGCGCGGGCCCTACCTGGGCGGGGGGCGGCCGGCCATGGCGGGCGCGGCGGCGGGACCCTCCGCTCCGACGGCGTCCGGACGCCGAGAGCCCGGTCCCGGTGCGCTGCGGAGCGGCTCCCGCCGGCCCTGCCCTCTGCCTCACTCCTCCCCTACCCGCCCCGGCAGCCTCCCCCGTCCCTCCCTCACGGCCGGGCCCCAGCGGTGGCGGCGGGCCGGGGGCTGCGCTCCCCGGGGCAGCGGTCGGTCTGGCTCCCCTCCCCGTGGCCGTGCGGGCTGCGGCGGGTCCGAAAGCGGCACCTGAGAGTACTGGACCCTTCGCACCTGCAAAGCGTTGTCGGGGAGCTGGGGCCCGGGCGGGACATGGCGGGCGGCGGGTCGGGGCAGCCGGCCGGGGTTACCGCTGCCTCGCTGAAGCGCGGTGGAGGGATGCGGCGGGCTCGGGACGGCTGAGGAAGTTGCTGGTGTCCTGCTGTCTTTGTGGTGCGGGAACTGGGACGCGACAGCGAGGTGTTGGGTGACTCCGGCGAGAAACGGGCGGTCGTTGCCGAGTCCTCGTTATCAATGTCATGATGTTCTTGCAGCCCCAGCCCCGTCAACCATGTGATTTAAGCGACAGGGCTTTCGTTCTTTCCGCCTTAGATGCAAGACTCGGGAATTTAGAAAACGAGCCTGCTTAGTTAACTACAACTTATGTCTTGTTTTGAGCTCCTTTAGACTGTTTTATATGGTTACTTGCAGCAGGTTTGTTTTTTTTTTTTTTTTTTTTTCCTCTTTTCAAGGAAATACTACATGTCTTGTGGCTTGGCTTTGTCGTGTTTGGACGCCCACGTCTGAGAATCTGTGCAGTACAAATTATTAGAATTGGTCTCTAGTCATGGAGAGGTGAGACTAAAAGCATCTGAGTCACAGGTGATGCACGGTGCAAGCGTAAGTTATTTGTGAACCCGGAGCTAGAGCATACGCAGAGCCTCCTGGGTTCGGCAGGAGTCCTTTGGCTCAGGTGTGAAATTTGCAGGGCTGGAGACAACTGTCATCACCTTGTAGTGGCTGGCAAGATCCCCCTTTTGCTGAGATTTGTTTTCAATACATTAGTGATCTAGGTCAGAGCCCAAGGTCTGCTCTCTCCAGTTAGGTGATGAGTATTTTGCTTCTGTCAGTTGCATAGCGAACACTGTACTCAACAGAGGAATTCATCAGTAAAACCATGGCAAAAACTTATACATATCCACAAATACCGCTGGAAGCTTGACTGATGTATGGTGAGCCCTGCTCTTTAGTCATTGCTGTGTTCAGAGATTTGCTGAGTAAATTCAAAGACAAAGAGGAAGGGCAGGTGGCAAAGGCAACTAAATCCACACTTTGAGAACCACCTTTTTCTTCTGCATTAAAGATTCAGTGTTTCTCATCTTTAAATGCGTCATTCCTGTGTCTTTTCTACACCTTGCTATTCCCTTTAGTTGGCACAGCATTACGAAATCATGAAGTTTAGTGAGTTTTGGAAGGGCCTGGGGCATGTGGAGGGAATTAGTTTATATATTAAATCAGGTTTTGTTCTCTGTTCCAATTTACAGTGCAGAAATTTCTTAAACCAACTTTGCAGCCAGAGGCATGGTATCATTTAACTATTGAACCAACATTTTTCATTGTTAAGAAAGGCTACCTGAAGCGTTTGCTTTTGGTGACTTTTGCATAACCAAAGAGGAGAAAGTTTCATGTTAAATTTTAAATACCTCTTCAGACTTTGTGCTAAGGATATGGATTATCCCTGCTGTTATAGCAGTCATCTGTCCACTTGTGAAGTGACAAACAGAGAGATGGCAAGGCTGATAGCTACATCGTGGTGGTTAAGAGTAAATGGGAATCAAAGCAACAGGAAGTGTTGTGTTTTAAATGGAAAGTGGAGAAGCTGAGAAAACTGAGACACAGCAGCCTCTTAGGGGAGTGCTTGAAATACGCTGGTCTAAAGCCAGCCCACCTAACACCACAGAGACCTGAGGAAACTTTTCAGGCTCTGAGTGAATAGAATGTCCTGAAATCCAGACCCAGGCAAACCAGAGACTTTGCCTGCTTAAATGCAAGCCCAGGTTAGTACTGAAACTGGTTGTCTGCATGTGATGTTACCCACTCTGTTTAATACTTCAATGTCAGCTCCTCTGATATGACTCCCTCAGCACTGTGCTATACCTTTCTCATGCTCTTCCAATGTTCTAGCATCCCTTCATTCCTGGAAACAGGCTGTAATGCCCTTTCCTCCTTCCCAGTTCTCACCATGCATGATCAGTGTTTTGGGGTTACTCAGCCTTCTGGGTCTGTTGTGTCCCTCAGCCCTGCTGAGACTGTTTCTCATCAGCTCTTCTCTAATACATACCGTTGCCGTGCCCACGTAGTGCTTAGTGTTTTCTACCAACTTCCTCTTGATCAGTTACTTCAATTTCATCTGTCGTCTTTAAGTAATTTTTACGTGACTTTGCATCAGATCTCCAGTTTTGTATTTTAAGTGTCCTGTTTTCCTTGTCATGGCATTCCCTTTCTGATAAATTCAATCCTGTTGCCACCAAGCTTCTAGTCTTTCACACGTTCTTTCTTGTTCAGTAGCTTTTCTGCTCCTCCTTTGCTGTCATTATCTTACCTTTTTTCTGTCACTGCCAATGTTCAAGCATTTCTTCTGCCCCAGATATTTACTGTTACCTCAGTTTAAGTCCACAGGCGACTTTGCCTGGGTGTCTCTTAGGTTGATTTAGGCTACTAATTAAAGCTGATCAAGGCCTGCTAGCTGGTCCCATAAGCATAGGGTAGGGCATGGCTCATGTCTAAACTCCTGTCATTTTTCAAGCAGTGTGACCTCATCCAGGCTGCTGTTTGGTTTTGTTTTTATGAACAGAAAACACTAACAATTAAAGAGTACAGCTGATTGTGGGTCTGTGCCTGGCTCTGACACACATAGACATAGCACACACAGACACTACCAGTCACGCAATATGTCTGTCTCTATCAGTTATTAATATGCTCAAATTTTTTATCTAACCTTTCTGCTGCCTTCTCTTGGACACATCCTGAGCATTACAGCCTCTCTGCATTCTCCGTATGCCATGCTTTAGTTCCATGGTTTTATGGTACTTAAACCTTGTCACCACCAAGGGTAAGGCAGTTAATATTAACATATCCCTGTGATATTATATTTTATTTATCTTCTTCATAGATTTTGGAGAAGAGGCTCAGACATTACTTGCCTACAGATGTTCCTTTTGACTGCCTCACACCATTTCTCATCCTTAACTCTTCTGTCACCCTCCTTTTCCCTAGCAGTGTGCAATTCTTTTCTCTCGGTATCTTTTCTGTTTTCTCCCTTACTACTACTACTTTTACTTTTACTCCCCCTCTCCCCCCTTCTTTTTTTTGCCCTCACTTTCATTTTGCTCTCTCAACTATTCTGCTCTAAGATAAACAGTTACGGTTTTCACATTCCTCTTCCTGGGATTCGGAACAGCCTCTTCAGTATCGTTGAGGTGCATTGCTTCTGTTGTGAAGGAAAAGGACAGAGAGACCTTCAGTTAGGGACAATTCAGGGAAAGGAAATGACCATTTCCTGTCAGTGATGTTTGCACTCCAGAAGTTCATAACAGGTTTTCTATACTCTAATTTCAGATTGTCTGCTTTTGTGAGTTGTCAGGGGGAAAAGCTCTGTGACAAAAAAAGAAAGAAGGAGAGGTGGGGATATTTGTTGCTCAGCCTCACCTTTACATTTGGTCTTTGTTCCCAGACCTGATATGGCTCTGAACCATTGTTTTTCCACCATAGACACTGCCACTCATCTGTCCCTGACTCCAGCAGATAGCACTGAGATTATGCGTGTACTGGTTCTTGCTTTGATTTTTATCACGTTCTTACAGTTCTTCTGAAGCCCTCTGATTTTCATCTTGTAATTTGGTTCCTTCTCTCTTTTTTGCATTAGTTGTTCCTTATTGTCTGGCTCCATCATCCTGCAAAAACTCCACAAACCTGCTTGGTATGGACATGGGATCTTCCATTGCTTCTTCTCACCATTTTGAAGCCCCTCTTTGAGCCAGCCATTATCTCTTGATTTCGTCACAATCTACCAGAAACTTCCTCATTTCAGGTAGTCAGCTCTCCTCTTCTCTGAAACTCCATAGTCTTTATTTCCAAAGGCAAATAGCCGAAATAGCCAAGTACTACTTTGTGCCATTGTTCTTATTCCTTGACAATGTTGGCACACAGCCTAAAAAAACCTATTCTTTTTCCTGGAACCCGACTTGACAGAAGAGAACTGATTACTGTCATACATTGACTTATTTCAGAGCTGTCACTGGGAGTGTATTTTTCCCTCAGCTTTTAGACATGAATTGGCAACAGGCAGAGAATGCTGTGGCATTTTAGTTAGCTCAGTCTGTCTTTTACGTGTCAGCTGAGGACACTGTTCCTGTACTGGAAAGCAGAAAGTCACGACCAGAGAATATAATACTCTTACGTTTTAAGGATACAGACTATTCTAGTGGTTTGCCTTAAGATTTTGAGGGTTTAGACTGTTGTAAAAATTCCAAGGGGCTACTTAAAAATAAATAATCAGCTCTTCTGATGGGAAGATAGGCAGAATAGAGCACACTGCTGCCGAGTTGTAAGTTGGAGCTGACAGAAATGGAAACAATAGCACCAAACAGAGCTGACTGTCACATGAGAAAATATGTCAATCATTCCTGAAAAGGCAGAGGGAGCCAAACTTACACCGAGACTTTGATTTGGATCCAGCCATTCAAAACCCCTCTGGACATAGTCCTGGACAACCTGCTCTAGCTGGCCCTGCTGAGCGCGGGGGTTGGATTAAGTGATCTCAAGATGTCCCTTCCAATCCAAGCAATTCTGTGCTTTGTGGGATTTTGTGCTTCTATGGCTTTGAAGTTCTGTTTACTTGCAGTAAAAAACTGTCCTCAAAAAGTGTGCTTATGCCTGATTTGGTTTGTACCAAGAAATCTATGCAGGCCATACTGATTCTGTAACTGAAAGGTATTTTCAGGAATAGATCAATGTTGTAAGGGACTGTGGAAAATGGTGATTTGCTTTTTGACTTCCCTTTGCTTGTCCTATGAGCTGCTGCTTACAAAACTCTCCTAATTAGAAATACGGAGGTGGAAAGCTTAGCATGTGGTGCGTGTTTACAAAAGTAGGACCAAAAAGCTCTCAACTTCTTAGCATTTTCTGGACAGAGGCATAATATTTCCAGAATAAATACGATATCCCCAATACAGATGCCCAATACAGGGACCATCTCTCTTACATAATAAAAAATTTAATCCAGTTGGGACAACTGGGTCCTAATCCTAATAGAGGTCTTTGGGCACTAGTGTTAATCAAGTGATATTTTTGGTGCACCTCTATTTATCCTCCTTGTCCATGTTTGCTGTGCAGTTTGTGTGTTCACGGAGATTACTGTCTTGATGGATGTGTAACTGTTCGTTTACAACTAAAGTAACTCCCTTTCCTAATGAATGTGAAAGGGGTGCCACAAGGTTTTTGTGTAGTTATTTTGAAAAGCTTTTTTTAAATAGAGATCATCTAACATAATTTATGTTTGTCTACTAGATGTTTGTTTACTGAAATGGATATTACAGTTTGCTGTATTACTGTGCAGTTGATTATCATGCAAAATTTATTACCTCATGTGCCATTAGGTTATTGAGGTTGCATAATTCTCTGTATGTAGTTGTTCGATACATTGGTTGAGTTCTGACACCATAGATGGATGCATAACTTTTACCCAAAATATCAGGTGCATTTGGCTCGTAGAGTTACATTGGTTAAACTGTTCTCATTGAAGATTAGGTAGTTAGCTTTAATATGTTTTGGATGTCTGTGTGTTTTTTTTTTTTGTTTTGTTTTTTTTGTTTTTTTTTTTTTTTTTTTTTTTTTACAGTTTTGGTGATCTAATTACAAAATCTTGTTCTGTCAGTCAAAGTCCTTTTCCCTTTGAGATGGGTATTTGGGCTGTGACTAAAGCACCGTCCGTTAACAAACCGTTGTTGAAGAGGTGTCATAATGTGTTGCAACTAATAAATAGTGTGACTTATTTTAATTTATATTAGAACAGATGTAGCTCACGAGGTTCTCACTGGCAATGGCCAGAAGCTTGAGAAGAAGATGGTCTGATAAAGATAGCTGTTGGATGTAGTCAAAAGAAAATGATCAGTGTTGTTCACCACTTAGCTCCAGACTGCACGAGATGGCTCCCTATTTAATAAATGCAGACCATTACCATAGAACATGGGTGGTAACTGTATTTATTTTTCATCTATACATATATCTATAACTACAAAGATCATTTTTTCTAGCATAACTTCAAAAATTTTGAGTTAATATACAAGTTTAAGTGCTGAACCTACTCATTCAGTCTGTCTGTCTCTCTCTACCTCCCAAACCTACACTCTATTTTCAGCCTACCTGCATTCCCAGAAAAGATGGGAGAAAAGGAGGAGATAGGAGATCACATTTAAATTCTGGAAGATAAGTCAAGAATATTAAGTTGTTCCCAGATTTTTTAAATTCTGAATAGTTTGTTGTTAGTCTCATTCCAGTAAACTAGAGAGCTCCTCCAATTGAGTGTTTCATCTGATCTCAACTGTATTATTTCACAGGGAAAGAAGCTGGTGTTTGCAATAAACTCAGACTGAGCCATTTTGTTCCTCTTAGGTCAAAAATAATGCACTCACTTTTATTTAGAATTGGGCTAGAAGCTGATAATAATAACCAGCTGGTAGGCAATGAGACATGGTCTGTAGCATTAACTGAAATCTTTTAGGCATCTAAAAGTGATGGTGCATATAGAGCAGACAGAAGGAGACGCATTCACAAATACACACTTTGAGTTCATCTATGTTGTCCTGGGTTTTCGGATAAAGATGAAAAAATGCTTTTGGCTTCCGCCTGTTCTCAGAGCCTCTAAACTTAATGTCGTATGAGCTGCGAGAAAATATATTGTACAACTGCTGCATGGACACCCTTGTCCCTTCCTACAACTCCAGAGGTTGTTCAAAGTGCTGCTACTTACATAAAATATTGTCACTATATGGGTCACCTTTGTTTTGAGAATACATATAGAATATTAAAATTCTTCTGAATAATTATTGCAAATGGGATCTGGAATTCTGAGTCTTCCTGAAAATCACTGGAATTTTTCATTACCAAATTATTTTTAGAAGTTTTATCTTAATTCTAGCTGCGATCCTCCAGTGCAGTGTTTCCCTCGGTCTCCCTGTTTTTGATTGTTCTCTTGGGTGAAATTTTCAAGTGCTGTGAGCAGTTAGTTTTTAAATAGGAATTATATTTTTTTATGTCCCTAGAAGAAGAGGTCAAGTCAAAAGACATACTATAAAGGCCTTATCGCAGCTATAAGAACTATCCCTTTTTCCTCACGTGGACAGGCAAGCAGAAAACAAGCAAAATTGGAAGAGGTCAGAAAAAAAGGCTGAAAAAAGAAATTCGAAGACCAATGCAAACATTAAGGCAGAAAGTCTGATTTGATAGGGTTCTTCTATCAAAGAGAAATTGCTCATGCAATCTATTTGAATAAATGACAGGATATACTGGCAACGAAACGCAGGGCATCTACTACCAGTAAAAAAAAAAAAAAGTATAAAAATTCTTCTTGACTGTGCACTGTCCTTCAATCTCATTTTGACATCTCTGGCTGAACTCTCAAGCGAATAACAAAAAGCTAGCAACCATCATGCAAGCCAGAAGGACTTAAGTAAATGTGAAAACACTGACCTTTCTTCTTTTTTGATACTTTCTGCTGCTAAATTACCATGTACAGTTTAAACAGCCACAGGAGGGGAGATTGTAAATAGATGCCTACAGTCATGTACAAAATCCTATGGAGTTAAAAGTTTGTCTCAAAATCACCATGAAATCAATTTGCATCCCCATAGTAGCTAATGGTATTTCCAGAATCATAAATACCAGTTGTTAAACTGAAATGCGTGTTTTCATTGTAACAGGTACAGTTGAGCCACAGACATGAAAGCCTTTCTGCACAGCCCCTTTAACGTACGTCAGACCTACTCTATTTTCTGAGGAAATTTAAATAAGACAGTCCTTGCACCAGTAGTTCTC
This sequence comes from Larus michahellis, assembly GCF_964199755.1. Classification (NCBI taxonomy): domain Eukaryota; kingdom Metazoa; phylum Chordata; class Aves; order Charadriiformes; family Laridae; genus Larus; species Larus michahellis. Next base: position 23,621,730 of record NC_133901.1, read on the forward strand.
AGGAAGCTTGTAATGTTGCCAATTGTAGGATAACTTTTTAGATATCCATGAGAACTGGGATTGCATCAGAGACTAAACTTGCAAGACTTCATTCACTTGTGAAAATTTGCTTGTAGGGCAACCTAGGAATAAGACAGATGCATAACTTCAACAATAAGGCATACTTTGGGAAGGTTTCAAGAAGGCAAAGCCAATTTCCTTTATAGCTCTGAAGGAGCACAGAAAGAGTTTATCTAGATTTGTGGAGAATGAAGGAGTGTTTAGAGCTTGATGAGGTCCTGAAATAATTTTTCTGTTTTATGAGGAAAAATGACTGCATGAGAAGGCAGGCATTTCATTGCACAAATCTCTGCTTTTGAATATATGCTTTTTGACTTCTGTCAGTGAATTTACAGTTCAGTGTTTGAGTTACTTATGTTTTGATATAGGAAACTAATAAAAATGAAGCAAGGAACATGTACTTCTTCCATGTATATGACTTATAATTTTTAAACACAGAATTAGCTGGAGCCAGAGAGATGCTTCATTTAAAAATATAATTGAAGACTCATCGAGGGAATGATACATTTGAGAAATGAGTGATTCATGTGAATGCTCAATGCAACTTCACTTGAATAGGATGAACTGGTTATGATTGTAAGACGAATGGGTGAAATAATAAAGTTCATCTTTTCATGAACAATTTTGAAAAACCTTATTTTCTCCCCGCCCCCACTTGTTGGTAAAGAGGAAGAGGGGGATACAAAGGGAAATGTTAAATCACGATTTTTTTTTTGTCTGCAGAGAGTTTTGGACTGCAATAAATTCAGAGTGCTTTTAGAATGCTAGTTGTAATTGTTTGTCAGAAGTCTTGATCACATTGTATGTTGTGAATTTGTGGGGGACAAAGGAATGAGAAACACAACAGGACAAAATCAGAAGATTTCTGGCATAGCTAAGTATTTCCAGGAATGGGTAAGTTTGCAGTAAATATTTAGTAAGTCCTATTTTGTGATGGTTTGCCTGGTTTTTTTTTTCAGATCTATCTTTTTTTCATTTGTTTGTTTTCTTTTATTTTCCACCAAATTTTTTTTATTCATGGTTACATTAAGGCATTATCAAGATCTGCTGTCCTGGCAGGTAACAGTATTTAGGAATTCTCAGAGTCTTAAGAAATTTGGTTTAATTGAAGGACTGTAAGTCTAACGACAGTTAATCACTAGAATAAATTATTGTGAGATCTGTGACTTTTCTATCACAGGATGTTCTTGGGAGTGGCTGGGAGGCCATCAGTAAGCAATGGGGTTGGTATTACACTGATGCTACAGTATGGACTGGATGACTTCTTTAGTGTCTTTCCAGTCCCATTTTCTATACGAAAAGCAAAAAAATTGGTAATGGATTCTGTTTGTTTGGAAAAAAGTCCCCAAACCCCAACTATATTAGCGTAATAAGAGAAGGAATCATGCTTTAATGAACTCTCTTATGAGATTATCCTCTCACTGCTATAAATGAGCTCTGACATTGAATTAATATATGGTAAACAAATATGAAGGAAGGATCAGGCCCTTACCGTGTAGTTGTTATATTAAAAATTGGTCCAGATAGTAACGTCTGTGCTACTGGACTATTAAATTATACAAATATAATGCTGATACTGTTTTGAAATGTAAGATTATGATATTCTGATGTGAAAATCACAAGATGGGATTAATGTAACATTTTCTGCTGTAAACTAGAGTTCACCTTTTTGTGGTGTAGTAAAATGTCGTCTGCAAGGTATATGATTTGATATGGAAAACTACTCTGCAAAGCTCTAAGCATTTACAAGTTGTTTTGGCTTTGGGGTGTATTTGTGTGTATATTTTTGTAGCACTCAACTATTTATATCTCAAAAATTGAAATGAAATGAAATTTAATTGAAAATTCATTACTTAGCCTCACAGACTCATGATTGTAAGCTCAGAGGCAGCATATAAATAAAGACATTCTTTGAATAAAATGCATAATTAACTTGGGAGTATGGAATGGAGTCAAGGCTGTACTTTCCCAGGTGAGTTTTTCTCCCTTTCTGGTATTTTTGTACCCCATTGATTCTCAAAATTTTTTCCAAGAAATGGCATAGCTTCATCAGGGAAGATGTTTTTTGCAGTCTCAGGCTAGCACATCCACCTGGCAGATTGCATTTATGGCTATGAACCTTCTGAAGGATATTAGACCCAGGTTTTTCATTTTTTGGATTACCATTCTAATTAGCAGGCTATAATATATTAAAGGATTACACTCATTTGACGAGCTTCATCCATTAGGTATGTAGCTGAGTGAACAGCTTCTTCTGAGTCCTTTGTCAGAGGAGGGTGAAAAGTGCATAAATAGATCAGGGCAGGAGGTGGACATGAAGCTAGTCTGATAGGCGGTTGGTTCTCTCAGAGAACTGTCAGGGCTTTCAACCTCGCTTCCAGATGTGTGTGCATTGATTTTGCTTTGGAATCTCCCCGGGGCTGCTGCTTTTTGTCTGGGTGGATTCACCATTTATCTAATATTTCTGCATGTCAAGCAGTCCAGCAAGAACTGCTGCACTGAGCTGCTTCTGGGCTGCTGCTTGCTGGAAACTCCAGGTTTTCCTGCAGTGCACGTGTTGAGAAACATGTAGTTTGTTGAAAACGTACTACACAGTTGATCACTACGCTTGGAATATGTGTAATGTGTGACAACATCAGATGAACACTGTATGCCCAGACTACGTGCATGGCACAGGTGTGGTATGTCTGGTTCTCGCTGTAAGGGTTGCATTTCTACTGCCCGCACCAAGAAATTCTAGTTGAAAGCATGATGAGCCTCATCTAGCCCTCAGTTCCAACAGGTTACCGAGAGAGAACATATTAATGCAGGCCCTTCTGCTTCAGGAATGACAGTTGCAGGATTTACGGCTAATATTTAGCCTAATTTTTCTTTTTGTAGTGAAATGGTAATGTTAAAAATAGTAGACTTCATCCTTTGGCTTATGGGTAAAGTCTTTCTAATTGCTGAAGATATTGTTACCAATTTTTGACCGACTCCTAGTAGCTGCTTATTGGTTATCCACGTGAAATAATTATTGTATCTTGGAAGCATCTCTAAAACTGTCTTAATACAATGGATTAGATTCTGCTCACCGTTGCACCAATGCATTTCTGAAGTGCTATGACCAGGTAATAGCATCTTTGGCCCTCATCATGGAGGGCCATATTGCAGAATTGGCAAAATGACTGTTGCTTAGCGGTGAGAAAATACGCTTTGTATGAAATTTTGTTTTGCAAGAGCTAATGCTTTTTGATTGTTGTCCAGAATGAATTTTTGTCTTTAGTATAGAGTGAATAATTCTTTGAAAAGGAACATAATGTTTAATGTCAAAGACCTCCAATAACAAATGCATTTCTGAGGTTTAACTCATATCTATAAGCTATTAGTTTAAAGGACTATAATTTACATGTATGTTCAAGAATCCATTTTCTTTTCTAGTGTTTTAGGAATACAGCAATGCCAATGCCATTGTTATCCTCTCTGATGCAAATATAAAAATTGGTGAGTGTGCATTAGCAGATCCTGGTTCGTGTTTTCAGTTGCTGTAGAAGGGGATCTGTCGCAGGTTTGGAGAGGCTGGTTTGTCACTACTTTGCTCTAGTACGAACAAACAAGATAAAGCCAAAAACTGGAGAAAGCCATTGCAAATGTTGGGATTTTTTATTGCACTTTGGCAGTTACTGTAGTACAACTGAAACTGGTTATGTGAGAAAGAAGCTATTCAAATTGATGAAATGAAGCTCTGAAAGACAGAGGTCTTAGAAGTCCTCTGAAGAAATTCTAACTATTGATAATCAAGATCTGTGTAATATTTGTAGTGGATTTTGGTGGTGGATTTTTGTTGTTGTGTGGTGGTTTGGGATTTTTTTGTTTAGTTGGTGGGGTTTTTTTTGTTTTGTTTTGTTCTTTTAGCTTTCTGGGACCAGCAGCCTCCTGAGCAGTGTGTGAATAACATCACAGACTCAGGCTGCACTGCATGTCTTTAGAGAAGGCAGAGCTTCTAATTTGCCACTGTACAGCTTCTGCTTTTATACACTTTTAGCAGTTCCGCTGTCTTTGAAACTTAGATGGGTCTGTCAGTAAGTGATAGTCTCTAGAGACTCATCACCAGAGTAGCCATGTCATTAAACATTAATCAGGCCACAGTAATTCAGTGACAATAAAGATGTGTAATAAGCTTTCAGTCTGAAAAAGTGGAGACTGAGTCTGTTTAAGGAGCTACAGATAACATGATGATTGTTATTAAGAAGTTTATTCTTGCATGTTGGTATTCTGATGGTGAAAGTACATAACAATATGGCAAAGGGTCTGGCAGAAAAGGAAATGTTTTATTATACTGATAAAGACTTTTATAAGGATTAGATTTCATGGTGCCTCTCACTAACCTCTTAATTTCTCAAAGCTGAGCTGTATTTATTTTCAAGTAGATAAGCAATGGCTAGTTATTTTTTATTTATTTTGAAATAGGAAGGATTAGAGTTTAGATTGCTTAAAAAAATAAACTAATTAGTAGGTATTTGTTTTTGAAACTAAAATATTGTATCTAAGGAAAAGCATTTTGCAGAATTAACAGAAATCAAGACCACAAATGAGAAGAGAATGAATCTGTAAAAATATCTGTCATGCATATCTCATTTTAAGCCTATTAAAATCAGGAAGAGGTTTTGTTATTCTTTAAGAATTAGTTTAAACTTAAAATGTTGCAGTTGCTACCTACTGAATTTTGTAACAAGTTACTGCATAATTCATTTGAAAATGATGATAATTTAAAATTTAAGATGCACTGCAAAAGTCCAGGTTATTCCAGTTTGAATGGCTCAGAAGAGTTGTGAGAAGATCCTATACAAAACCACAGAATTCTGCCACACTCATATTTTGCATTCAGTATTTATCACATGGCTTTTACCAACATGCCTGATGACTTTTCCTACATTTCCTGTATTAAATTTTCAATGGGTAAGATTTTTCAAAAGCAGTTAGCATTATCCACGTTCTCCATAGTGTCTGTCACATTGCCCCAGTGGGATTTTTAGGAGTTCAGCTGTCAGTCAGTAACTGATAATCCAGGAATCTTAAAAACTCTCTCATCTTTCTCTTTCTCCATAGATTTTTCTTTGCCATTCTGTCATACTTACTCTCCTGATCATTTAAAAGCATGAAAAATACTGTGCCAGCTCCCTACTTTTTGCAGAGTGAAGCTGGACTTCAATTATAACCTTCAGAATTCAAATTGCCAATTGGTTTGGAATCTGGAAAATGTTTTATTCTATGCAAGCCATTTGATAGGCACAGCAGACGAATTTCGGTCTTCTGCAGGATTAAAGTTTTTCTTCTTCATAAATTGCACCTCTTCTCTCTTCTGATTGCATCTCCCGCACCATAGAACTGCTCTGTGTATGTGGACATGCTCTGTATCTGTACAGGAGTACAGTGCATGCATGAGAAATGTAACTCTTTCCAAATTTTGAATTTATTCCTTAAGTTCTGCTACGCTTGCATGCCAGCAAATCCTTTTGCACTCTGCATTTGCCCTAGGAAAGAGATGATTTTTTTTTTTTGAGGAGACAGATGTTACCAGTGTAATTAATCCAGTCTACATCTTTCTCCCTGAGTGCTCTTGAGATGTCCTCCGAAAAGAGAACGGACAGCAAAAAGACTCCATTTGCATTGACTTCTCCTTACACTTTAAACCCATCCACATAGCAGCTATGTTCTGGGTTTGGGTGTGCGTACGTAGATGTGCTAACACTGACTTTGAACTTTTTGTCCATGCCACCTCTTGGGGATATTTTGGCCGAAGTTCACTGTATAGCTCCTGACATTAATCATCATGTGTGACTTTTGAGTTTTAACTTGTGGTGGTGTTGTCTGAAAATTTTGCACTAACATCTCAACTTCCAGCTCTTGTGGACATCCATAGAGTCTTTCCAAACGTATCTGTTGCTGAGGGTGGCTGAGTAGGGACAGCGTGCTGATGTTCCTTTCTTCTCATTTTTAATGTCATTCATAACTCCTGCCAGAGAGCTGGAGCGTACAATAGGACAGAGCTTCTATTTGACTTCTGTAGCTTTTTGGCTTGTCGCAACACTTATACTTCAGAAATAAGTGGGCTATTTCACTGCACCTTTCCAGGGACCCCATTTTCAATTCAGTATTGATTATCGGTTAGAGAGGGAAATGCAAGAAGCCTAGACAGGACTGTAATAAATGCAGCATGACTAGCAATCTGAATGCAGGGTGGAAGGCTGAGCCTATTCTGATCCCTGATTTTTCATACTGAAGGTCCTCTCCTCCTCTTACTGAAGTCAGTTTCTTTCGTTTCTGTTCAAATCTGAGTACCACCCGCTTTCAGATTCCTAAAATTTATAGCCAATTTTAGACTTAAAATTTCCTGCCAAACGCACCAGAGACTCCACTCATGCAGCTCTCTGACATCTGCCATGTTAATAGTTCAGCATATTTCTGGATGCAATTCAAACAACCCGAATATCCACCAAGCAGCTCAAACCTCTAGCTCAGCAGCAGTGGAGCTCTTTGTGTGATTGTCCAAGTGGGAATAGGTCTAGACTGGTATTTGGGTTTCAGTTTTCAGATACAGTGTGTTTTGTTTTGTTTTGGTTTATGGTTTTTTTAAGCATTTATTCAATCAGCCTTCAACATGATACTATAAAGCATGTATAGATCTCATTAAGGGTAGTCTATTGTTACAACTAAGGTAAGTTTAAATAATTTCCTGAATGTAGGCCTTGCATTTCACTTTTATTACAAAAAAAGTCAAAATGGAATAACAGTAGAGCCATAAAAAACCAGCTTTGTTACATTGACTTAGTAGTTCCATAATTTAATTAGAGCTTGATAAAATTAGACCTACTTTGATGTTTTTTTTCCCATGGCTCTCAATTACAGGTTCTTAAACCTTAGGGAAAGGCTAAGCTAATGGTAATTATACCGTGTCTTGCTTCTCTGAATGATTTACTTCCTTATTTTACGCCACGCTAACGATGTATCTTTTTGCTTGAGCTTTATATAGACATGCCATAAAATATTTGGAATAGACCTCAGGAGCATGCACTTACACACTGCTCCATGGTATACGCTCAGATTTCTTTATCATCAGTCTTCCAAGCTGAAATCAAGGCAACCATTCCCCTACTCCTTATATAAAGCTGAGCACTAGGTAATGTTACCAGGCCCTGCGCTTTTTAGGATTATTTTTTTGTTGTTGAACTCACTTTAACATCCAGTCTTGCTCTCTCCAACACCAATGGCAGAACTCTCTTGAATTTGCCTGATACAATTTGAGTCTTCTAAGTAAATACTGCCTACTTGGATATATCAGTCTGCTTTATGAAATTCTTGGGACAGCCATGCTATTTATACTTTATAGGCTGCATTTAAACATGTGGTGGGGGCGGAGGGGGGAAGAGAGTAGGGAAACAGGTGTCATTCCACTTCCTTCAAACACCATTAAAAAATGCACAGTAATATGTGGTGCCTAATATGAAGGTCACACGTCAATAAGTTTCTGGATAAATACAAATATACATATGCATATATACTATCTGATACCCGGTATAATTATCTTCAAATCCAACATTCACACTATGACTTCATCATGCTTGTTGGAGCAAATATTTCCAGTTTGGTTGTAGTTTATTGATCTTGTTTCTCAGTGAAACATCAAAATGTTTTGTGAGTTGCCTAAACTCTTCTGTGTCAGATGTTAGGTATCAAAAGTTTAGAAGCCCTTGCGATGAGGGGTTCTCACTACATATTTATGCACACGAGGGCTTGACTTTCACATCACCTTTGATATGATGTTAAAGGGCGAGACATTGGTCAAAGCATGTTGTTTGGTTGGGGGTTTTTTGGTTTTTTTGGTTTTTTTTTTTTTCCATCAAAAGGACAACTACAGGGGAAAAAGAGTCCCCCTTATATTCTAGGTGTAAATTGATTGCTTTCATCAAGAATGGTCCTATCATAATACAGTTTTTATATCATGTTCCTCATGATGGAATTTGAACATTTATACTTAATTATGGTTTCTCTAGGAACAACCCTGTGTTTTAGTCTGTCAACATGTTGTACAAATGCTTTTAAAGACTCAAATGATATGGTCATAATTCTCAGTCCTGTGAGGTTAGATTGACTTTCCTAGTGACTAGCATTTGGGAAGGATGTTTGCAAGCCTGGTGAGTGTGGTTGTCCTGGTGTCCGGAAAGGTTTTCTGAAAGATTAGTATATCTCTACATGTGGAATCATCCATGGATGCAAACCTCTAAGCCACTTATTAAAGCAGTGGAACCAGCAGTTTCATGGTTTGTATTTCTAATTCAGTTTGTTCTTAAAAATTCTTTCTACTGCTTTCACCTAAAAATTCCATTCTTTTTCCTTTCAAGTGTGGCCATGAGTTTAAACTGAGAATTCATTTCCTTTTATGAAATAACTCCAAAAAATGTGCTGTTCTGTCTTAATAAAGTAATTTAAAGCTTGTCAAGACACTTACATTAAAAGTCTTTAAAGTCTTTACCAATTGGCTTTTATTCATTCTTGTAGGTGGACTCACAAGATAATTGTTTTGGCATATTTCTGTAAAATCATAATATACAGGGAAATCGAAATAGAGCTTTTCCATTAAAAATACTTCCATTCAGTAACTTTGGTTTCAGTTTTGAATATTTTAAATGCATGTAACACCACACAACTATGCAGGTGCCTAGATCCTGCATTCACTGAACAAAAAGCAGTGCTGACACACGTCATATATGCCAGTGGGATCAGGAGAGGGCTCAGCTCTGTGTGCGATACTGGAATTTTGGCTTGTAAGTTTGGTTTGTGTGTTTGTGGTGTGTAGTGGTTGGGTGTTTTGGTTTTTGGGGTTTTTTTTTTTTTTGGAGGGGGGTTGTTGTTTTCTTTTTATTTATTTATTTATTTTACCTTTTATTTAACAAATCTAAAGACAAGCACTGCTTTCATTCATAATTTCTCATTGATTTAAAGGAAAACGGCAGGAAATAAACATAAGACTGAACTGACTGTTCAGACTTGGCTGATTTGTGACTGAAAAACAAAGGCTACTGATGCCATATGATTTAGAGGGAACTCCTCTTCTACTCCCCGGCTTGTATGAACAAGGGCAGTTCACGTGAACCTCTCAAACTTGACTGAGTTCTGTTTTGTATGAAGTATGGTGTTTTGCACATTTTTCACATCTCAATTCAGTTCTCGCCAAATCCTTCTTAACTTAAGGAGTGAAAAACCAGAAATAATAATAATAAGGGAAGAATAAAATTAACTTTAATTTGTCTTTGGGATATCAGCTATGTAGTCTTTAAGTTTTAGAACAAAAAATAGACTAGCTTTACAGTTTTAATGGTTCTTTGGGCATAGCTAAATTTTGTCTGTCACCAGAAGCAATTTCCAAATGTTCTCGTTCGGGTGGAGTCATGAAGCTGTTTTTCTTGTCAGAAAACTCTTGCTAAGAAGCAAATTCTAGAGAAAGAAATAAAATTATCGCGTGGGTTTATAACATGCTGTAAGTACACATAAATTACGCCATTTATCCAAAGCTCATTTATACTAGGCAGATTATGAAGCTGTTACACTGAAGATCGAACTCAGGAATGTTGCATTTTTTCTAAGGTGATAATTTCTTTGCGTTTTTTCTTTATTTCTGTATTGAGATCTTACAGCCAACTCAATGTATTACATACTCATAATCCATTATTTATAAGCAAAAGTGTTTACTGCCTCACAAAGTTAGTTACATAAAAGTTTATTGCTGTAGCAGCCAAGTTGTTACTTTTACTGCAGATTAAAATTCAAACAAATATTTTTTTTTTCATTGTTCTGAGTGTTCATCTGTAAATACAGCTCAGTTAGATGTGAAGATCTTTCAGAATGACAGGAAATTTTGGACAAATTCTAAACACATAGAAGTATCCACTGAAATTCTTAGAATGTGGTAACATATATGTTACCAGTCTCCTCTATAGTTCTCCATATTTTATGCTTTGACCTCTAAAATCACAGTGGTGTACAGAGGGGAAGTTTGCTATACAGCAACCTATGTAGCTACACAGAGAGTCAGAGGATAATTCAGGCTGGAAGGAACTTCAGAAGGCCATATAGTCACACCAAATCCCAGAGTGTCCGAACTGTTGCTGTTTTATAAATTTGTGCTGTGGTTTAGATGTTGCTATGCCATGAAAATTCTACAAAATAGGTCTGGGAAAAAACATGAAAGATAATCCCCTTGTCTGAAAGCAATGTCAACTATACTTAAGCAACTGTCAGAAGCAGTTTGTCCAACATGTTCTTAAAAATTCTCACCGCTAGACATTTCCATAACTGCTGCAGGTAATCTATTCCTGTGCTTTAGAGCATTGGACAGGCAATGTGCTTCAGCATTACGGCAGTTTAAGATGCCCTTGTAGCACAATTCAGAAGCACAGAGTACTCACTAAACTAAAACAGCAGGAGACAAGTAGGCATAACTTCATTTTTCTAACTACCAAGTTCAAGGTATTATGTATTAATGTCGTGTTCCCAAACAGGTAAGTTCTGCAACATTTATGATGGGCTTTGAATTGTCTCTTTTCATAGCAGTCACGAGAGTATTTGTCTTAGGATGCTTCAGCTGGAAACATTTAAATTGAGCCTAATTTAGAGAGACTGAAAAAAAAGTCATAATAAAAGGACTGATCTAAAAACAATTAAGTGTATACTTGGATAATTATGAACCTACATTAATTCAAGGACTTTTAGAAGAGGAACTGAGTGGAATTGTGTGAAGTATTTGCCTGGATTATGATACGAGTGTTGTTATGCTTGTGAAAGTTAGGTAACCATTAGCTGAAGTGGTTCATACAGCTGTGAAAACAGCTAATCCATGCAATTTATATTTCGTCAGAAGGACAGAAGGCAAAGGTTGCTGAATGATAGTAAAACTGGGAGAATATCTGCATAGAGGTTTTTATTTTGTGAATACAGGTGCAGAATTCAGTCCATTAAGCCCTGTGTAAATAAGCCCCTCCAGGCTTTCCAGAGCTGCAGAGTAAGTAGTTCAGTTAACACCAGCATTTTGCTGAAGGAAGGTTGCTCTATTATGCTAAAAAAATGCCATCTGATTTGCATAGAGTGGCAGTGTAATGATGTCAGTAATGCTGCAAAAGCCTCTATGCGAAAGTCTCATCTTTAATCCTTGTTGCAGCTTGGGGTTATCACGACTTGCTACTTTCATGACGATGTAGGCAAAAATATGCACTACTAGATTATCTATTATCACTGTCACAGCCCAGCCCTCTCTGTTTCTAACATAAAATGGAATTATAAGCATCAAAGAGAAATGAAAAATCAAATCAAATTGCCCACTGAGTGACTCAATTGCATTTTCTGTTTATTAGATGTGATGACATGATAAAATACCATCATTCCTGGGCACTATAAAAGCAATCACTAGCAATTTATTTGATAGTTTGCTCTTTAGCCTCTGCCTTTATTTCCAATCTGCACAAGAAGGGATATTTATCTCCCTAATTTTAGCCGTTTTGCTTGGATTTTTGTGTTTGCCAGCTTGTCTCCTAGTCTGCCTGGTAGAGATGGAAACACCTTCAGCGGATTTTTGAGTAGGTGTTGAACTCTGAATCACTGTCTGGGAGAAACTACTGAAGCCTCTTTTTTTCCTTGTTTTGTTTGGCAAATTGCCTCCTTTACATAACAGTTAAAAGTTAGATAGAATGACTTTCCCTCTTGATACAACCTGACCCCTCTGGGTGTAAGCTGACAAACTGCATGCCACGCTTCTCCTTTCCTCCTTATTGTTCACGGGACTAGGGTATGTACACAAGGAGCAAAGTCAGGACAGACCAGCCTCTGGTAAGAATAAAAAATATGAGATGATACAAACCAGGACTCTATTAGATGTCCTCTGAGACCTGTCTAATTTGGGTCTTCTTTAAATCTCTAGGACTTCACAAACAGACACATTGCTTGTTCTTTATGGTTTACAGTCACTTGAGAGATAACAGCATGGAAATAACTGTATAAAGGGATTTTTTTCCAAGTTTTAAATTTTATTTTATTTTTTAAATAATAAAAGCTATAGCTCAAGGTCCTGCCTCCAACAGAATTTAAAAGCAAACATCTAGGATAGAGCATGAAAACAGGACAAACATATCTGACCAACATCCTCTAGTCTTTTCCCCAGCTCCATGTACTTTTAATGCAGAAACATCCTGAGGTGGTATGGTGTAACTGCTGACTGATATCTGTTCTGTGATTTTGTCTAGTTTCTCTTTAATCCATATAAACTTTCAGTGTCCTATAACAAGGAGATCCATAGCTCTACTACTTTTGTATGAAAAAAACAACCCCTTTTGTTTGTTTTCAGTTTGTCACTTGCTAGCTTCATTTGAGGGCACTTGGTTCTTGCACTGAAAGAGAGATGGTGAATAGGTCATCTCACCATACTATCTCTGTATCATTCGTAATTTTGAAGATCTATCTCATATGTCTGTTATTTGTTTTTCCAGATTTCAAAGTCTTGGTCATTTATGACAGGCGTTCCCTATCTTTTAAGCAACTTTGTTTCCTCTCTGTGAATTTTGTCTAGCCCTGCTTTTTGAGAGGAGACCAGAACTGCGCACAACATTTCCCACTGCCCCCTTACCCCCTTTACCCTGTCCAACAGCTTTTAGGCTTCATTTACATGATATTTTTCAAAAGTTTAGTATTTATGCAAATTTGGAACAGCATAAAGGATATGCACAAACATGCTATTCTTACAAATTTCAGGTACCTGTTCTAAAGCCTCGGAGCACTGAAGACTGGCAACGGAAACGTCACCAGGATTTTCTTGGGGGATGGGGTGTTTTTGTTGTTGTTCTTTTGTTTTTTAGTAGCTATTACATGTTTCGTTTTAGGAAAAATGTCAAGAAAGGTTGAAATAGAAAATGGAAAAATTCAGCCATGTGCAGAGTCTAGCAAATTTCTGTGAAGGTTTGTGGATTGAAATGCGCCACAGGAGGCACTTCATTTGCTGCTCTGAAATGGAGCTGCATGTAGAGATGAGCTGCCAAATATAGGCTTCCTGCTTACTTTGTCTAACTTCTCGGCTGCAGTCTTTTTTGTTCAGTGGGTGAGGAAGCTGGTGAGAGAGTTCCTATGCTCTCCCCCTTTCATCAGGTTCCTGCAATGCAGTTTGAATTTGCTAGAACACGTGTGCTTTTTATAGGAATAATAATCATGTTCATATGACCTCTTGCAAATCAATGCTGAACCTGGGTACTCTTCGTGCTTTTGCTGCATTTGAAATGTACTGCAGTGAAATGATATGCCAGTTTATTTTCCCATAGTAAAAGCCCTCTGGACTGAATTTACAGGCTCCTATGCAAACTGCTGCAGAAGGGTAAACCCTGTTATGGGATTTCTGAAGCCAGAGTGAAGAGCTGACAAAAAGATGGGTCAGTTCAACTAATCGGCTTTTTAAATGTATCAACATTTCATTCAGGAGAGACGACCCAGAATGGTCAGCTGCCTGTAGCGTCCATAGGACTGAAAGGACCAAAGCTGGGGAGTCTGTTCTTGCAGGAGTGTGGCATGGTCTTGGGCAGGCAGGGCGCCCGTCCGCATCTCTGGGTTATGGGCATAAGAGATGAACGCAGTGACTTCACAGCTCAGTTACACGTGCATATCTTGCTTTATCCTGTGATTTGACTGGACAGGCATCTCCAAAAGGATTTTATCCGGAGATCTTTCTGCAGAGGGTCTATGTGAAAAATGCCTAATACTTGCAGATGCATAGCTGCTGTCCTAATTGTAACATAGCTGCAGCACAAAGCATGCAGCAGCTATTGTGTTCACATGACAGTGTAAGATGGCTACAAGCATTTTAATTACTCTGTTGATCAGACCTTAACTGGTGATTTAGTAGAGGCCCTGATTGGGCATGGTTTGGAGCTAATTAGCTATGTCAAAGCCAACTTCATAGAAGTCAGAACAACCACTGTTTGGAATGCATGTGTTTGTGTAGAGCTGGGACGCAAGTGATTAAATAACTACAGGTTTCCCTCCTAATTTTACTCCACTGGGCTACTGCCTATGAATTTCAACAGTCATTTATTAGATCACAGTGGCTATACAAGCTGCAGAAATGCAAGTATAAACTCGTAAAAGAACTATGACCCTCTGATTTTGAAAATGGAAGTGCTAAGGGTTAATGAAAAAAGGGCTGCTTCCTAGAAGCAGTAGATGATGAGCAACGAGGCAAGTCCTTAGCAGCAGTTCCCAGGTGCTTAAAGATGGTCTGGTGCCTTCGATGATCATGTTGCTCAGAGCTACTGCTGCTAGTGTAAATAGAGATGTCAGAAAGAATATTTGAGTATACAAAGGATTTGTTGGGTTATTACTTGTAAAACAGCAAAAACGCACTGGATTTTCATATCCGGGGTCATTATCCTTTTATTTAGGCCAATATCAAACCCAAAGGGAAGGACGAATGAGGCAAAAGATCGCAAATTCTGGTCAAGAACAAGTATGTGTGTGTGGGCTTTTTGGTTTCTCATTTTTTGGGGGGGTGAGAGGACGGGATGATGTATCAAGTGGGTATATATAGTGCTGTTAGTCATTTATATAATTGCATTGACTCACTGTTTTTGATGCACCGAGTTTTCCTTCCAAATGCATGAAGATGAAGAAGGTCAAGGTATATGATGTGGCACTCAAAAAGAAGTTAGAGTGAGTGAGGTGTATTGAAGAGTGGCTCCATAGAATTCACTGGTCTTGGGAGAAATGAGGAACTATGCCAAACCCAATTTTACATAGTTACATCATAGTTACTTGTATTGGCACAGATCCCTTTAAAGCTAGACGTGTGAGCTGAAGGAAAAATGGGTTTATATTGTAGACTAAATCTAGTTAGAGCTGAAGTTAATAATCTGCTGCTTCAACATCATGAATGTCAGTCATGTTGGTCAAATACTTATCTGGAGTGCATGTGCATTTCCAGTGGGTTAGTGATGCCAAGGTCTAGAAAAGGATTTCAGTGCAGAAGTACCATTTCATTCTTCATTCGTCCTGTCTATATGATCTGTTGTCCCAAATGATAGGAAGCCATTGCACATCACAGCTACCACACAAAAGATGTTTACATCTAAAAAGGAGTACTGTTAGGGATACGTAGTTCTCCTCTTGAACTATCATTGCTTATATGTTGTTACTTTATACTGAAAACTTTTATTAAGCATGGACACATACAAGTTTGTTTTTTTTTTTTTAACCAAGAGCACTGCAGATTCCTACATATGATGAGTTTTGTGCACATTCACAGTGGCATATAAAGACATGATTATTTAAATGGTCATCTTGTCCTGTAAGTCAGAGAATGCACACATAAATATAGACCAAGAAAAGAAATCTAGTAAAACATTTGACTTCATAACACAAAAGCTATGCAGGAGGACAGTAAGGTTACAAACTTAGCAAAGACAGTAGAAACAAAAAAACCCTACAGTTACTTTGTGGTTTTAGTCTTCCACCTGCAGCTTCCTTGTTTTAGTCTGTACTTCCTTACACCCTCTTGTCCTGGCTCTTGTCCCACCTGCCAGTCTGCGTTCCTCCCCATATTGCCTGGGTGAGAGGAGCAGAAGCATTGAAACCCAGGAGTGAGAGACTGTTTCTGCTTGTGTTTCTGTCCCTCTTGCCTGAACAGCCTAGGCTGGAGCTGCTCAGTGCCAGGAGAGTAAACATTCAGGCATTGCATGGGAACAGCAAAGTAGTATTTTTCACAGAAATGGTGAAAAATAAGTTCCCGATGACAAGGAACACTCACACATAGCAAGCTGCTTAAGAAAATAGTTGTGTAGTGAATTTTCTTAATAGGGGCAAAAGAGAAGCTTCTACTAATGTTAATTTTTACAAAAGACTGAAGTACTTCTGATACAATGTCCCCAAAAAAGCCCCAGTAAAAATTACCAGTGTGGGACAGACAATGTGGGAAATCTTCAGCTCCATTTCTTCAAGTATGACAAAGTTCTAAAATTGCCAGAACCTTCCATTATAACAGTTATGCATTATAATGCTAGACACCATAGTGTTACCTGTAGGCAGCATTGCTTGCTCTGATTATTTTCATTTACATCCCTCTGTTACAACTTATCTCGTGGGCTTTCCCAGAGTTTTTCAGCCACGTGAATAGACTCTGTTTCACCTATTCCCAGGCTGCCTTGTTTTTTTCCTGTTGCAATTGTCTCTACTGATGGGAATCTCTACAAATTTGCAGTCTGCTGCATAGGTCTGAGCATTGCTTGAGAACATTGTATGGTACAGTACTGCAAATAAGACGTTAGAATAAATTACATTGATGCTTATTAGGCATTATTTGCTTACTGCTATTTACTGGTTTGCTTATAATCAAGAATTTTGGCATTAGAAAGTGAATATAGTTATGTTTCATCTTTTTGGGGAGGTTTAAGGACACAGTTTTCTCTGTACATATGATTGTATATCAAACAATTTGTTGAAAGAAAGCAAGGTTTGTTTGCTAACATTCTCATGACCAGCAAGATAAAAATAACCAATATGTGACTGCGTGTAGAGTCTTGTTTTGTTTGTTTTTAGTGGCAAGCTGTTGTTTTTGGCGAGTTAAACTACTCTATGAACGTTCCTTTGAGTAACTGCTGGAGTCTGTTGTGTTTGTTACATGAAGAGCAGTGCAAAATAACAAAACTCTTGAAGACAAAGGGATCTCTCCAATTTTTGAGATATGGTCATCCACGCTGACAAGTGAATTGAATTGTATTCATACTAGTTCTGCTGGAAAGGATCTGCAATAAAAGTGCCAAGTAAAAATTTCAGCATTAGCTACTTCAGGGATTAAAAAAACCCCATCTAAGTATACAAGATTGTGTAAACAAGTAGGAGATAATGAAAAAAAAAAGTGTTTTTCTTCTTATATTCAACTCTAGATTATCTTTGTGTCTTTGAAGTTTACTTTTTCTCTCAGTCATGAATATTTTGTTTTTAATGAAAGCTATGATTCTCAGTGCCTCATGTCAGAAGCTGAACCTTTTAGAAACAAACCAAATAGGACAAAACTTGAAGCAGAATAGAGAATAAGCAATGCTGTCTTGACATTGTACAGAAGTGTTTATTAAACAACTCCATCAATATCATGCTTCTAGCCTTGCTCTACACTCCTGAGTTAGTGGTAGTGTTTAAAACCTCAAGGTTTTACTTCAGCTGTATATGTTGTTTACGTTTCACAGAAATAGAACAATCCTGCTTGTATTAAATGACTGAAGTATGAATTCAGGATTGCAAGATGAGATGTGAAGGAAACAAAGATATTTTATCAAAAAAAGGTCCCTTTTCCTTGTGTTCTCTCCAACTGAGGCTTGCATCTATTAGTGAAGAATTCTAGTCTATCAAATGACAATTCAAATTCAAAGCTTTATCTTTAGATAACTGGCCTCCTCCTCAGAATACCCTCATATGCAGTATTTATTTTGCTATTTAGGTTGATTTTACAGAGATCCAAATCTTGTCAGGCTGAGCTCCAGTCTCCTTCAGCTTTATGGAAAATTTCCAGAGGAAATGTTAAAATGGATAGATTTCATGTCTCAGTTGCTTGCACCCTAGTAATCATTACCAGGTCTCATTGCTTGGTCGTAAATTAACTTGGTACTTTTAGATATTTGTATATTTCTTCTGTGATCCTGTTCTGCATTTTTGACCTAACTGAAGTTTTCATAGTCTTTTTGTGGAAGAAAATCTTGTAGAATCTTGTGGAAGAAAAATTTATAGAATTTTTGTGAAAGTATGCATATGCCAGTTTTTTTTCTCAGCAATTTCTAGTAGGAATAACTATTTAAAATGCATCTGATCTAGTTCTCGTCTAAATTTGGTGTTGTGTGTGTTGTTTTTTTATAAATAATTTATTTTCATGTGAGCAGGGCCATAAACCAGAGCTTAAATATTCGCATGTCCTTTCCCTCCATGCCCTCACTCTCCCTCCCAAAAGGTCCTATCCTCATTAGCAGAGAATGATCACAAGCAACAGTGTAGGTTTATAAGTACATGTACGTAGCGGGTGTCAAGTTAATTTGCAAAGCCTTTAGTCTCCTTCACAGTGGTGGGGCTGCAAATTTCATATTCCCTGCATTAAACCATGGCTTTGCTTCAGGGATCTGTAAAGGGATCCTGTATTTCCAATTCCCTGGGATGGACTTTGAGTTACCAGCAGCTTCCCCTTCACTCCGGGGCCGCGTCCACCCCTGCATATCAAAAGGTGCGAGTGTGATCCCTTTGGGTACGTATAGTGTGCGAGACTAAAGGACTGTGCTCTTCTTTGAAGGAGAAAAATAACACGTGATTGTCCAAGCTGGGAGCACCTTCATCAGAATATAGCTTAGTCAGGACAGAGTTTGTTTATAGGTTCATAATGAAAATTAATCTACATAAAAAAAAGTTTGCAGAAAAGACATGGGAAATTAAAGTGTTACCAAATTACAGAATCACAGAATGGTTTGGGTTGGAAGGCCACTATAAGGTCTCCTTGGAGCCTTCTCTTCTCCAGGCTGAACAATCCCAGCTCTCTCAGCCTGTCCTCATGTCCTTCTCGTGCTGAGGACTCCAGAGCTGGATGCAGTACTCCAGGTGGGATCTCACCAGAGCAGAGTAGGTGGGCAGAATCACCTCCCTCGATCTACTGGCCACGCTTCTTTTAGTGCAGCCCAGGATGCAGTTGGCTTTTTGGGCTGCAAGTGCACATAAGATCAGATCTTTAGTGAATGTTTTGAGGCCAACACTTGTCTGATATTCAAAATGCATTGGGCAAAAATACATCCGTTACAGAAGAGTTTCCATTCCATGTCCTTGGACTTGTGGCAGCAGAAAATGGGTTGTGCAGGGACTGTATTGGTCAAATGATGCCTAGAGATGTAACGGCAGCAACCGCAGTGGCCCAGGGCCTTCACAGCGCTGCCACCCCCGTGGCACTGGGCCCTGCCTGCCCTCAGACCCCTCAGTGGCCGCCCTGGGGCCACCTCCCCGCTCTGCTGACCCCTTCCCACCTCCCGAGTGACCGGAGGCCGGCCCGGCCGTGGCCCGCAGGTCCTCACAGCCGCCTTGGGCCTGAGGTCTGAGGCCGCCCCTTCAGGGGGGTCCCTGAGGTCTCATAAATCCTCCGATTTATAAAGTTATTTCTAGAATAACAAAGTCTTTCTCTTACCTAGAAGTGAGCCCCTGCTTGCTTTGTTTTTTTTATTTTTAAAATTCTTTTAAAAATCCAACCTAGAGTTGCCTACTCGGTTCTCCTGGAAACTTGAGAGGAAACGTGCTTTCCCTGAGTCACAAACAAGTTTGGTGAGTGGGTGAAAGGCATTATTTAGATAAATAAATCATTCCCTCCCTTAATTACAAGGGGGAAAGCCGTGCGTGTTTCTTTTGTAAACAATCAAGAACAAAACCATGTAATATTATCAGAAAAGGCTTAAAATAGGTGGGATTTTAGTGCAATTAAAGGAACGTGGCTGAACATAATGACAGAAAGGGTATTAAAATGCTTTTCATTAAGGAAATATTAATTCTTTGCTTTTCTACTTTGTTGTATAAAACTTGCAAATAGTAGGCAGTTAGGTACTGGCAAGGAAGCTGTGACGAGCTGCTCGACCGTCAGTGTGACTGCAGAGCTGGCAAATGGGATAACATCAAGGCACACAGCTACATGACTTACAGCTGCAAACTGCGGCCAAGAGTAAAGAACACCTGCTGACAACTGCAGCTTCTGTGAAACTTCTCTCAGGTAATTCAACGGCTAGAAAGGCAGATTACCAATATTGCTGCCATGAGGTAAAAGTTCTGCTTTTCTACTCCAGAAGATACCAGAGATCCACAAATATCTCCTGGCAGGTGGCAAGAATGAGATGGTAACTTGAAGCTAACTCTGAAAAGCCTGAGCGTGATTCAAAAATGCTGTGGACTTAATTCCCTTAAAGCTTAAGGGAGATTTCTATCTTCATATTGACCCCCTCATTAGTGAATATATGGGAGTTTTACATGTAGAGGCAGAAGTTACCTGGTACAGGTCATACTCTGAAACATCCCTCAGGCCCATCAGCCACCAGCCTCGGTGCTCGTGGCAAGTGCTGCTATGGTATGTTGATTTTTTTTTTTATTTTTTTTTTTTTACATCTGTAAAATATTTTCTTCCCTTAGGATATTGTTCTTAAACGTGTTGAAGTCTTATCAGAGGAAACAATCTTAAAGACAAAATAGCTCTAGGTGTTTTCGTTTGTTGGGGTTTTTTTTATTTTTTGAGTGGAAGGTTTTGGCACACAGTTTCGTGATTTCACAACTTCAGAAGAGCTCAGTAGGCAGCCTTTAATTTTTTTAATTTGATTTTTTTTGCTGTTGCTGTGGTAGTTGAATCTGTTGTGTTCCATACAGAAAGAGATACTACACTTATCCAAAGCATTGCCTCAAACTGGCATCTGCATCAATGTCAGTTAGGAATTTCAGACCTGACTTCTGAAATTGTTTGGTGTTCGGTCTGGAACTATTTTATGAAGAAAAGAGCTTACCTACTCTTTCTGCAGTCACCTACGAGACTCCTCAATCACTTATTCCTCTTTATGCAGGAAATAACTCTTAAAGAGACATTTATAACTTTTCATTATTGTAAATGATAGACCTGTCTCTGTGTTCAGAGTGTACATCTCAGCTGAAATGTTGGCAGTCAGCTGCTCTAATAATACCTACCTGTTAAACTCTGTCTAGCTAAAACCACAATTGCTTTATTTTTGATGTAGCCCACAATTTTAATGAAACAAGCTAATTATAGGCCACAATTACGTAAATTTATTTCTTCGAGTTTGTTACTGATTTTGGGACAGCATCTCAGACAATGTTTGTCACAATTGTGCATTCAATTCTGATCGTGCACTTGCTAGGTATGCAAGATGATCTTCAACAATGAAATGAAGTAGAGGTCAGATACAGTGAAGATTATTTATGTTCTTTAGCAAGGAAGTGCTTTAGCAGAGCCCTTAGTGATGGATCAAACAGTGGGAATATGTCATTAACACAAGGTTCATCCAGAAAAGAAAAAAACCCAAACAAAACCAACATTTTTTTATCAGAGGTTGGACAGCTGTGGATTAAGGAAAAAGTGACAGTGATAGGGATGTGTGATTTCTAACATAATGGAAGGAATAACCTCAATACAAAGTGCTCTAGGTTTATGCAATGCATGATGGTAAGATTAAGACACATCTTGTTGCTTTATTATATGGGATTCAGATTGTGGCATGCACTGGAGAAATAGGATTAGCTGCACCAAAAAGAAACGTGGGTCAAAAAAATTAGCCCAGCTTTTCATGCTTTATTGGTCTTAAAAGGTTTTCGTATATTCAAGGAGAAGTACTAATAGAAGAGCAAAAAAGGAGGACTGGGGAAAAAAAAATGATCTCTTACCAACAGGCTGAAGCCATGGACTTGGGCCTTCCTGGCAGGATGGGAAGGAATCTGGGTGCAGAACTCTTCATGGCAGTCGGGCATCCCATAATTTTTCTTCTTTGACCAGATGTGGTCAACTTGGTCCTTTGTCAGAAAGGCTGCTAAGTGCATAAGGAGCACTCTGACGCTGAATGGAGAACGCGTTTTAAAGAATCTGAGAAGTAAGCTTGGAGAGATTAATTCAAACACGTACCCCTCTTCTTTGGAGTGATAGTGTGATGAGAGGAGACTTAAGAGAATATGTTTAGTGCTGCTTCTCTAGAAGCAGATGCAAGTTCCTGATATGGAATGTGGCTTGTTTGACTTGAGGAGGAGGACCTGTGTTTTATGATGCTTCTCTCAGTCTTTCTATTCTGATCTTTCACTCTAAGAATGCAGTGCAGAGGGAGGTGACCTGCTAGGCTTCTCCCAGTTTGCTATGCTATCCTTTTTTTAAGAATTGCATCAAAAAGGAAGTGATATGTTTAGCCCATAGCTGCTGTTGAGTCATCATTAAGAATCCCTTGCTTCTCCATATTAAAAGTTCTATTATTTTCCAAATGTACTTGATTTAATTTACATGTTGACTTCTGGTTTAACTGCACTTGCAGGGGCATCTTAGTATCTCTCCGTGCCTAATGGCTTCAGGAGAATTTACACAGTTCTTGTTACTGCTTCAAAGAAACAAGATGCTACAAGTTGATTTAAATGAAAATATTAATGCACTAGAGAGTTGCCTATGTAGAATTTGCTGTGACTTCTGTAATACCTGTATTTATTTTTTCATATGGAGAATTTGATCTATTCACACTTCATTTATCAGCATGTTCAATATAATCCACAAAGGTTATAGTACTTGGATTTTTATTTTTGAGCATGACTCCTGTTTCTGCTATTACTTGAAAATTAGTCTGTGCATAATTTCTTTTAAATTTCTTTCCATCAGAATCAGATGTACCATTTTAAAGGAACAAGCCCAGAGGGTTTCCAGATTTTGTCAATGTGCAGCAAGAAATTTCATGAGCAATGTCTTTAATATCAAATCTCTGCTCACGTATTTTAATATTCTAAAATTCTGCTGTTTGATACAATAACATTTCTGACAAGAGTGATTACGTCTTTGGCATTAGGAAAAAAGGGACAGTTTACATTTCCTGCTGTATTTTGTCTGTTACTTCTAGCTCAAGAAGGAGTAAAACATGCTCTGTGTAGGATAATCTAAGAACTTATTCTGGCAGTTTGAGGGAGATTTTTAAAATTCTCTTTTATTTAAGTAAAATTTTTAGTTCATAAGAACATTAAGAAAGCCCCGCTTTTCCATGGAGACATCTGACTTTTTGTGATGAATTTCTGTAGCAGAGTGATACTGCTCTAAATTTTTCTCTGCTGTGGAGAAAGAGAGAATCTGAAGGTATACCATCCGTCATAGCTTGCATGACAGACATTTATACTTTTTTACTTTGACTAGTCCAATAAAAGCTTGAAGAAAAAAATAATTAAACTAAGTGGTTCAAACATGCATGCTTAAACCTAAAAATGCTGTCAATTAAGAATGTGGTTCTTCAGTTGTTTGTTTGTTTGGTTTTTTTAAAGTATCCAGTGTCCTTGGAAGGCAGGACTAAACAGTTTTCAAGTACTGAAGTTCCCTCAGAGTTGTTAAGCATATGCAACTAATAGTGGTTCTAGACATGTACCTTTCTGATTTTAAGCATCTGCTTTGAATAACACACTCTAATTGATCCAGAAAAGTAGTTGTAGAGCCAATCTTAGACAGAAACTTGTGGGTTCCCTGTGTCGTGTCTTACCACCATTGAGACTAACGAGTACTGCTGCTCTGATCTATTTGCAAAATGTTATATTGGGGACTAATATCTCATTTGAGCAGAGGGAGGTAGTAAAGTTACAAAAGGCATTGGCATGCAGGAATCGAAGCCAAACTGTGGGAAAGACTTGTAAATAAAAGGCCGTTTTGATTTAATTGGTATTGCAGGAAAAGTCAGGTAGAAATGCTGCACGTGACCCCATATGTGTGGAACACTTTAATGCTTCAGACCCTCCGAGAATGATCTTGCACATAAAACATAGACCTTATTAATGTGTTTAATAATTCTGAAACCAAGTCCACCTTTTGGCACTTGTAGTATTAGTAGAGAAGACTATCTTTTATAGCTTGACAATGCTATTGTTATAGAAGATTCCTTCTGTTCTTCCCTTTTCCTGCAATGTTTGAGGAACTTAAACTGCTCAGATAGTTTCTCTGCAATGATCAGTATGAAGGTACACACATCGTCTTTCCTATTATAAGTCTCTCCAGTTTACTGGACTGCAGCAGCCTTGTTCCTTGATGTGGGGCAGGTGGCATGGAGGAAGTTGGAGTGTTATTTTTCCACAGAGAAGGGAGAAATGGCTGCAGTGATATGTAACACAACAGGCTGTTTCTGTATTAGATCATGTGCATCCATCCACATGAGCCTGATGTTTCCTGTTGATGATCATACTAGTGATGTTCCAATCAAGTGCCCATTCTAGCCCTTAAGAACAAAGCAGGTCATGTATAACTGCAGTGCTTCCCTGAACCGTAAAACATTGAGCACAAATCTTTTTCCGAGATTGCGTTTACGTTTGTCGGTCGGTTGACTCCCTCATGTATTTTGTTTGGCATTTTGTCTCTCTTCCATGTTGCAGGTAGGAGTGTTTTAAAAGTTGCACAAAAACGGGTGCCCTAACTGTCAACTTTATGGTGGCTAGCTCTTTCACAGTCTTCTTTTCTTCTCAACAAAAGGAAGCAGTTGCCCTGAGTAACACAGGAAAACTGGCAGGAGTTACAGATGGCACTGTCAAATAACCAAAGGAGAAATAATGTCCCATCTACTGTGATTTGTCTGGCAGAACTGAGGATGCTTTTGTCATTTCCCTGACACTATGATATACTTATCCATGGCACATGGACAAGACTTGTCATTTAGATAAGAGCTAAAGTAAAGTTATTAGTTTGGATTGAATTCAGAAGAAAAACTGCTGTTGAGAATTTTGATATTCACTTTATGTGATTCTGCACTTGCTGTAAACTATAGCAGTTCGACCCAACAAAGGTGTTTCTGGTTTTTTGAACATACCTTCCTCTGAAGTTAAAATGCAGTATCTCTCTGTGTGCCTTGTAAATGGCTCACCTATATTGGTTCTAAATCTACGTATGACACAGTTGTGGCATCAACCTTTGTTCATTCTTGCTTTTAAAAAAACACCCAAATAAATGGAACAACCAAGGCAGTCTGTATTGTTAGATGCACAGAGTCAATTCCCCATCTTCTAGCCTACACTAGTTCTACACTATGTTCTGTAGAGCAGCCATATGTCATTTAAAACAGTGTGTTGCCGTTTCAGATGTAATTGGGTTTACATTGTGTTTATTCTCAGCAGGCTTTTCTTTGGTCTATACAGGACTCTGAGATCACTTCAAGGTGGCTTGCACGGTGCCCTAAATCTTCAATAATTAAAAACCCAAACCAAAACAAAAAACAACCACCAAACTGGAAGTGAAGAGTCTCTTCTCATTTACATTGGAATATATCCAGAATATGTCAGTGGAGAGCACTATTGAAAGGACTTGTGAAGAAGCAGGTTAACAGTTCTGGGGAAGGAAACAGAAATAGGAAAGCCCAGGAGACAGGCTGTTAACACAGGTCTGAGGATCCACCCTTTGTTTCTTGGATCCTGAGCAGTCCAAGCAGTCTGAGGAGAACTCACTTGTTCTCTGTGCCTTTTTCTGCTTCCCCTCTGTGCTCTCTATATACCAAGACTGTTGGTTGGTCAGATGTCATCTGTCAGAGGTCCACGTGGTATTGCTGTGCTCAAATCCTTTAAGTATGAATGACTGGGAAAAAGTGGTTTGGAGAGTAAATGGTTTGGTCGGTAGTAGAATATGGTGAATTTACCTTGTTGCATGTTGTTTCTTCGTTTTCTGTTTTAAATGTTTTCTTGGCATTGACCCAGTGATAGCTGCTCTCATAAGAGGTACCACTTTGACACAACAGCCTTGGATGCTTCTCTTGTAAGATCCGTATATTTAAAAGGAATAAGTCACTTTGAAAGAGTTACCGGAGGCTCTCCTGAGCGCTAGCCTTTTTATGCTGCCCTGGCATTGTGGTGGTGGTGAATTCCATGGACATAGGAGGGCCCTGGTGTGGTGCAGAGCCAGTGTGGTTGGGTAGTGCATCTCTTCCATGTCTGTATCCCATCATAAGTAGCAGGCAGTTATTGCTGGCTTGCAGCAACTTTTTAGGATCTTTACAAACAATGTATATTTGAGGCACTGGTGTGGGGTGAGAAGGGGACTGGTGTTCATCACCTGTGTGAGGAAGCAATTGAAAGCTTCTGCACTTTCCCACTGAAGAGTATGAATCACAGTGGCAACTGGTATTTTTTTTTTCTCCAAAGGGCATTTTTTTTTTCCTCCAAAGAACTTGCATAATGACTTAATATCTTCCTTACTCTTTAATTTGTTCTTAAGTTTGTAGAATACTAACTTCCTAGAGCTAAAAACTAGTATATACTGGTAGGTTTGGTCATAACAAAGATTGGGCCTTGGAGAAATTGTGTAGTGTGGGTGGAATTAAGTCACTATAGTTCAATATTGAAAACAATAAAGGGAGTAAGTATGTAGTGGGAAATAGCTTGAGAGCACATCATTAGCTGGAACAAATGTAAGATGATGAGGACATAAATCCAGAAGTGCTGAGAAAATAGAAAGGAATAAATCAAGCAACTCGGTTTCTAGATACAATACTACTATTTTTTTTTTCTACTGCACTCTAAAGGGTGATGTGAACATAGTAACAGGCTGATGTGGGGCTATATCTTTCTTTAGAGTGCTCTCACTGGAGTCGAAGTGAAAAGCGTTATGTATATTAAAAGGAAGAATTTGAGCCAGAATTTTCAGACCTTTACTTAGATTCATTAAAACGTATCAATGCAACTAAAAGAAGTGACTCAACTGAAATATGTGACCAGACTTCTGAAATAACCTCTGTTTATCTACATTTCTTCCACATAAAATCCAGTATACCCGTAGAAAAATTAGAATCTTAATTAAACCTGACTTGGGGGGAGAGGAACACCAAATGGAAGTTTGCTATTACTCTTCAGGAAAACTGACGCTCTGGACCTTGGGAGAGGAGAGAAGGGGGCAATTCATGCTGCGACTTAAAGATATTATCTGAGGAAGAAATAAATGCAAATTTTGCTCCTGGTTCCCTGTGTGGACATGATGAGCCCATATGTAGGTAGATGGCAGGGAAGGCTGCCTGGCTACCTGTCATGCCTGCCTCTGCTCTGGTACGTGTCTAGACAAAATAAATGAGTCCTTTGGAGTCAGCGTTTTCTAGAGTGTTCTGCTATAAAGGTTTTACACTGGCTTTTGTAATCTGAAAAGAGAAATTTTATGGAAGTCAGTGTGCGTTCAAGTAGAGAGAAAATGCTGATTAGGAATTAACATTTATTTTTGCAGTGGACAAAAGTTGTCAGTAAGGGTTTGGCAGGAAAAGCTATCTAGCAAGTGAATGTTATGTTTCAGCCATATACTTGGTAGTAATAATAATGTGACTGCAATTCTCTTACTCTTCAGATTTGGTGAGTTATTTCAATAAAGGGGTGGCATCATCTTCCACTGGTATAATCTAAGTTGTGAGTCCCATCTCACTGGCAAATTTGCCAATTCCTCTTAGTGTGTTGGGGCATGCAACAGGCTAATTTAATCTTAAAAATAGATAGCATATGGCTAAAAGGTTGTGGTGTTGCCTAATTAAAAGCCACTGCCTGTAAGGCTCCACTTCAAGCAAGAAACATTTCCTCTACAGAAAAGCATCAATACTATCACTTTTCCTAGGAAGGAGTTATTTTTCCAGAATGTAATAGTACTTCAAGAACATTAAAGGAAAATACAGGAGCAATTTTACTGTGCCAGACCAAATGTCTGTTTAGTCTTCTTTTGGCTTCCACTATGGAAGTAGTGAATAGATGTAAAAGCAGGACAAGTGGAGAGCGATCCACTCCCGTAGTCTGTGGAAATCTGCAGTCAAAGCACTACCAAAATTGAAGGCTGCATGAATTGTGCTAATGTCCATCAATAGAACTATTGTCCATAAAACTGTTTAATTCCTTTTTAAACTTGTGTATGTTACTGGTCACCCAGGTATCCTGTGGCAAAATAATCAATGAAGCTTGACTTATTCTTCTGTGCTTTTAAGAGTAGCACTAAATAACTTGGCTCAGGTAATTATGGTGTTCAGTCAATAATCACTTCCTATTTATCTTCTCCGTATTGATAAAGATGCATGAAATAAGCATACGCCATCTATATTGCAAGGTTTCCACTCTGAAAAGTCCTTTTCTATCGAATCTTTATTTTTAGAAAATAATTTTGTACTTCTAATCATCCTTTGTTGGCCTTTTCTACTATGTGTGTTGTGAGGTGAGGTTACTAAAATTGCACTCAAGATTCAAAATGCAGGCACCCAAAGGATTTATATAAAGGCATAGTGATGTTTTATGTTTTGTTCTCTGTTCTTTTCCTAACAATTTCTAGCATCTTATTTACATTCGGACTACTGGGCATTGAAATAATATTTTTGTAAAAGTAACTTATTTTTGAGCAATATCCGAGATGCCAGATTACTTTTTGAGTAGGAACGGATTATCTGGAGCACACCACTTTGTACTTATGTTTTCCTCATGCACATTTTTTCATTTATTGATTATGAATTTTATCTGCCTTTTAATTATTCACTCATACAGCATTGTCAGGTCTTTCTGGAATGCTTGTGGGCTTTGCTTTTGGTTTTTGTTTTTTTGGTGTGTGGTGTTTGGGGTTTTTTTTATTTGTTTTGTTTGCTTTTTTAGACACTGGGCCTTTTCATTGTACTGCATATAGAGGAAATACAAATTTTAAAGCACTATTATATAGTAAGAAACATTCTCTTGCTTATGATAACTACCGAAGTTTTCCCCTGGTAGTTTTAAATTTATTTTAGTTAGAATTTTCAAAGAAAACTTCACATTAATATCGGAATGTTTTTAAACTTCCAGTTAGAATTTGAGATTGTAAAGGTACTATTTTCAAAATAACTGTTGGGAGGAAAAGAAGAAGTGAAGTTATTTCAACAGGTAAGTACCACATGCTGTTCTTCCAGAGGTATGCCAGCAAATGTTTTATTTGCTTGGTATTTCTCACACTGTTTTGTACCTGAAGTTAGTACTTGAATGTTTCCTTCTTCTCCCAGCCCACTGTTTCCTGTACTCCTCTTTACTTTTTCCACATTAAAGTTGGCATTGGCAGCGCTTCCAATATCTATTAGTTTCATATTTCTTCCTGTAAATTGTCTTTCACTGAATCAGTTATAGGTAAGTGTCGGGGTGACGGTCAGGTTGAAGCAAGAAGCATCCCCATGACTGAGCACCATTGATTTTTGTAGCCTCTGGCTGCACAAAGACTAACTGTCCTTCCTTCCAACTGTCTGTTGCTTTTGCTTCACTTCCTTTCTCAAGGCTAAATTAATTGTGCAAAACTCAAGGAGCACATTTTACAAGGAATTGCATTTCTTCCTTCTGTATCCTTTGGGCTAGCTTTAGTAGCAAAGGGTGGGTGCTCATCAGGGTATTTTTCATTAAATACATCTTTGCTGGCTCTTTTCCTCCTTTTTGTCTTTAGAAATCTGCCCTCATTGGCGACATTTAAATAAGGTGTATTTATGAAATACGCAATCTACTTTCAAATATTGGAGAGGAGAAAGAAAAGAGAACTAAAATTAGATACATTTATGAATTGCTTCCTTAGCTATAATTAACGCTTTTTTTTTATACATATTTGGACAAAAATGAGTGAGTGAATTCCCTTTTTCATTTTTCTTTCCCTTTGCAATGGAATACAGAATAGACTTAGCTATAGCCGGTTGACAAGTTGCTATATAAGTAGTAATGTGGAGGCAGAGTACTACTGGAGATACGCAAGGCAGGATTAAATCCATATATAGTAATAAGCAAGTCCAATCCGCAGTAGGAGGTAAATAATAGGTCTTGAAGCTCTGGCCTTATAGACAATATAAATGAGAGAAAGCTACTCTAAAAGTACTTAGAACACTAGAAAAGTCCCTCTGCAATCTGTGCTAAAAGTAAGGTATTATTAACATTCCCCCAAAGAAGTCAGATAGAAACTTCAAGATGAAGCACAGATTTCATTTAGAAATATCAGGCAGAATATTTAAAGAGGCCAGCAGTAAAGTCTGAAAAGAAACATGCAATGGCTATTGGCTCAAAGAAATGCATAAATAAGTTAAACAGTTTTAGGGGCATAGTTAATAAGTTTCTGGAAAAAGCAAAGTAATGTTTTAGCTATTACTTTATTAATATATAATTACTTGTCTTAAAAGTACTGGTATGGATTTCAGACTGAGTTTACTGCGGAAAAAAAGGACAAGAGGTGGAACACAGCTCTACTCTATTTTAATGAAAGTTTTCAATTGAATAATAGAATATTGCATATATGAATAGGTGACTCTTCCTTGGTTCAACACTACTTTGCTCTCTACCAAACATCTGACGTGGGTACCAGCACAAAATTGGAATCTCCTTTGTTAATAGCGTTTGACAATTAACTCCACTGACATTTCATTATTCTAAATAGAAGTTTAGGATGCTGCTATACTGTATCCTTGAATCATTATCTCCAAAAAAGAATTAACAGTAGTAACTGGATAGTGTATCCAGTGAACGGCATAATGCTGCTGAATTTATCTAAAATGCTATCTTAAACTGGTAAATGCAATGGGTTTTCAACATGCCAGTTTCAGTTTTTTCACCACTGGAAAAATAAATAGCCATATTTTCAAGTTTTGAAACATATTAAAATAATCACCCACCCACCCACACTTTATTCGCAAACCTTAACTACTCAAAATCCTTTCCTTGACAACATATGCTGCTTCTTGATGTGGACAGAGAGTTCATATCAGCTAATAGTGTGGAAGAGGTTCCATTTGAAGGGGAGGCTTTGGCACAGGTCATTTATTTCTGCACTTCATTAACTCACCTTTCAAGGAAGGAACACTTTTATCTTGCAACAAAAGCCTCATTTCATACGGCGTACAATGAGGATTCACAACTCAGTCACCAAAATGCAATTGGCAGGGGGCAGGGATCACATATCACTTCAATAAACTGTTCATTTTTAACAGGTTCAGTGTGGTTAGATTACTCATAAAAGAAACCTCTGAAGCCAGAAATTAGGCAAGTTACCTAAGCTAGTACTGAGTGAATGAGAATTGGGAACTTTTTTATTAAGTTGATATGAAACATTTATATGTAAAGTGTACTTTACTTAATATTGGCAGCATAAATAATTCAGCTAAGAAAGGAGACAGAGATGCTTAGAATAGTAGACTCGACAAGCCTGATTGTGCTCATGAAAGTGTATGAACACACAGCTTAAAAATAATATGCTCAGAACGGGGATCCTAACGTCACCATTCTCACAAATTACTGAAATGGAAGAAAAGCAGCCTTAGGATTTTTTTGCTAATAAGGTTTGGCTACTAGCAGCAGCAACAAAACCATCCAGTCCCCTGTGCCCTTTAGTCACATTTATTGTGTAACAACAGTATTTGATTACCAGACTGATTTCTTGTGAAGTGCCTATGTGTGTGTGAGCACATATCTAGGGACTGACTGCAAGTACCTGATTGCCAGACAAGTCATGTCAGGTTGTTTGGGTTTTGTTCCTAATTGGATGAAGAACTTGTGGGCACTTGTGCAAATAACTGCAGTGAAAGTCCATTTTAGAGTCTCCCTGGTTGAACCAGAATATATACCTTGTTGCTTTTTCTTGTTTTGTCCCAGGGGCTAGACCTAAAACAGCTGAAATCATAGCAAACTCATTTGTATGTTTATCTATATTTTAAAAAACCCAAAACCTTCAATTTTTTCCATTTCTTGTGTTTTGTTAAGTTCTCCTGTTGTTGTTAATTGTGCTCATGAAGAGGAGTTAATGAGAAAGATTAACCCACATCAGAAGTTTTGGTGGAAAAAAGAGATGCTGCCTTCTGCAAAATAGTCCCAAACATGATGTTAAAAATGTATGTGTGTAGTTTGCGCCCTAAAAAAATTGTTATAAGGAATTATGCCTTTTTCTATCTGGCATATGCAGGTTTTGACTTCATATACATATGGTTCGTATACATTTGGTTTTGACTTCAATAAGTCTGCAGATGGGCTTCACTTGCTAAGCATGGCTTCAAGAGGGAGCAGCCAGACACTGGTGCTCCTGCAGTCTTAGAAGTGGGCCAGAGAGAAGTGGGAAGTGCGTCCAGCAAGGCAGAGCTTCTATTACCCTCCTCTGCCTGTGGGGTAGGAGGGCTGCTGTGGCAAAACAAAAAGCAGAACTCATCAGCGCACGTTAGTTTCAGGCAGTCGTTTCAGACTCTTTCTAAAAGAGCAGAACTTCTTGGTTTGGTTGGTTTGGGTTTAATACAGATTTCAAAGAAACTGTTCAGACTTCCCCAGTGTGGGGAGAGGAAAATACAGTTTTTACCATTTTCCTATTGAATTTTGATTTCAGTTTGGCTCCCTGTATTGTACCAGAATACCTGTGACTATTAGTATTTTATTCCTTCCATCTCCCCCTCAGAGCTCCACAGCCCATCTGGAATAGGCAGGGAGACAGATTTTTAGCCCCAGGTCTGTCAAAGAGGAAGCTGTTCAAGTAACACTAACACGCTGAACCTGTAGTTGTGTCCTAACTTGACCCCTCTTTATGCAGTTTCTGTTCGCCAGCTGTCTCTGTCTCCTCTCTCCTGTGGTCTTAGTCACACACTCAGGGCCAGGGCATGGTCAGCACATGGACTGATGTGGGGCTCACTTCCTCACACTGCATGTATGGGGACACCTGCATGGAGGAGGAGGATGGAAGGAATGACCTCCTGCCTGGGAACGATGAACTGTATCTTCCTCTCAATTACTTTAAAACGTTAGAGAAAAGTTTACTGTTCAGCTTTCCAGAACACCTACCCTGAGATGAAGGCCAGCACAGAGATGATGTAAGGTTTCTTTGCATGAAAAATTACAATTTACTCTGTTTATTGCTATCACCCACAAACATTAGACTGGGAATTGTTTCACTGCAAAGTAAAAAAAGAGATGAAACATTAGAAACACTCTCATTACAGCCTGAAGTGTTAGGAAACGAAGCACTGAAGAATATAAACAACCCGACTTTATTTAAGTCTCTAAGGTCTCTTTCTGAAGCTCGTTTTTTTTAAGTAACAGGATTATTTTACCTGGGTTTGTGGTTTTGCAATAAAGAATAATTAGCGCATTTTTCTAGCAACCTTGTCTTTCTTAAATATGGGAAAACACTGTGTTTTTACAGTAAGCAAGGTTGTTTTTCCTCTTCTGTGACAATAGAATTAAGAGTTGTGACTTTCTGTTGCCTAACTTTATTGCCTGGACTCTAAGATAGTAACTGCTCAAGGATGATACTTCTGAGTATATTGTATGTTTGTGTTAACTGAAGGCTGGAAAGGAGTTTAAAAAACCCAAGTAATACGTGTAAATCCAAACACTTTTAAGTCATCAGGGCTTTCAATTAAAAGGATTTGAAAATAGCGCATATTCCCCAGCTACTTGGATCGTCCATATCTTGTAGTGTCAGTTACCTTTCCTCCCTTAGAAAATTTTAAAAAGATAAGCTTTGCTACAGTGATCACGAAAATGAAGTTCAGGTGTAGTTGTTATATATATTAGATAAAATATATTATATTAAACCAATATTCTGTACAAATAATTTATTTCTTTTGGCCAAGGGGAAACAAAATATTTTAAAGAAGCAGTTGCGTGATGTGAATAATATGGTAAAAATTTATAGTCCAAACACACAGACTCAAGTGTTCACTGAAACAAAATACAACCAAATTCTGGAGAATTTGGGCTCAAGACTGGTGGCAAAGGCTCACAAAATAGAGCATATTGGTCATACAGTATTGGCATATTTTGAATTTAGCCACAAGTCATACAGGACATCTCTAAATGGATCTTGTGCCCTGAGAATTGAATGCTACTGTTAATGTTTTCTCACTAAAAAGTCAGAAGACAGGTCTTTCCCATGGCTTTCTGGGTAGGGACTTTTCTTCCCATGGAACTGAGTGCTTATCCATAGAGATGACATAGAATGCAGCAGAAAAGATTTATATTGACTTTTGAGGGATACAGCATATCGGTATCCACTCCTTATGTAGAAGAAAATGTGATAGAGAGACATCCCACGTTGGCTTAAAGCCGCAGAATTTTTCAGAGTTCTTATCTATGTAGTTACACTGCAAGTGAAGGAGGAAAGAATTTATAAGATCAATTTAATTATCTATTAATCTACCTAAATACGATTAGCACGTTCTCTGCTCACAAACTGGACTGGAAGGAGCTATGTGATATTGCTGGGAATTCATTCTAGTGAAGATTTGCCTCTGTGCAGCACAGTGTGCTATTTGCAGACAGTCCAGCTTTTAAACAAAACTGAAATGTGGTGGTTGGGAGACTGTGCTTTGAATGTGAAACTAACTGAAATGGTATTCAAAATTTGATTATACCAAAAAGGGAACTACGTGAAACGACTTCCTTGTGTGCCCTGTCTGCTCTTGGTCTCTTTAGTACTCTTGGTCCTGTAGGTTGAGTCTCTGTGGGCACAGTCTGACCAAGTTTGATGTGTAGACAATGCTGCTTTCTTGGTTGGGAAACCTACTGAGTGCACACGGCTCATGCAGCAGGTGTTCTGGTAGGGCAGGTGTGCTGATGTGTTGCTTTGATACACATGACTGTCTGCAAGGGCTGATTGCAATCATTTTTTTATAAATTTGGATGATTATATCTTCAAGAGTGGCATCATTCTGGAATGCTTGCCTTTTATTTCTCCTGTAGTTAGCTGTGAGAAGAATACTTGAGTTGTAAACAGAGCAAAAGTGATATGAAATTCATCAAGAGGCAATAAACATAAACTTGAAAATGTAATTTAATGTGCTTCTGCATTAGGCATATTTTTTTGACTATAACTGCAGTTCAGCTCTGAACCCTCACTCGCTGAGGTCATTAGTGGTGCTGTTAGTGACTGCGGTAAGACTAGAAACAAGTCCTCAAAGGGGTAAAATTAAAACAAATGCCACTGACTCAACAAGTAGTTGAAGCTTTTGCAAGCT
The DNA here is from genome assembly GCF_964199755.1 of Larus michahellis. Classification (NCBI taxonomy): domain Eukaryota; kingdom Metazoa; phylum Chordata; class Aves; order Charadriiformes; family Laridae; genus Larus; species Larus michahellis. Next base: position 23,656,496 of record NC_133901.1, read on the forward strand.
GCGAATTCTAGAAAATTGCTTCTCTGTTGTATCCTTTTAAAAGCTTGAAATTATAACTTTTTGCTCTTCTGGTGATTTTATGGTTTTCCATTTGGAAAATTTTGACTGTCTTCTTCCTTAGCTTTTTAATGGAACTTGAAGTTGCAGGATGTTTTTTATGTTATTGAATGAGCTGGGCTTATGCTTTATCTGTGGTTGCTGGTGAAATATCAGTAAATAAAAGATCATAGAACTTTTGTGTGCGTAGATTATCGTTAAACTGCTTTCTTCTTCATTCTTTTGTTAAGGCAGTAGATGTGAAATTGTTAGTCTGCAGATTATGTTCCTAAAAGTGTTTGTGTTAAAAAATTAATGGTTTAAACCTTGGTTTATGAATGAATATCGACAAGTGACTTGACAGATTTACAGAAAGTAATTGTAATGAAATAAAAACTCCCCAAAACAAAATATTTCTTATAAAAGTGCAAATTTAAGGGTTATACAGCAGGACTTAGATAACACTTGAACGTATTTCTAAATGCATATTTTAAGACACCTGACTAAACTCTTCTTATTTTTATACATCAGTAATTAATTCCACACATATCTCCATGACGAAGATGCTATCTGGCCTGTATAGGAGTGAAGGCAGAGCTAAAAGAGGGTTTATGTTAGCAGATGTATGAGGGATGGAGTGCATGAGGAAAAAGTGTGAAAATGGTTTGTAAAATACAGGTTGTCTTTTCTGTCATTTGACTTTTTTCCTTTGTAATTCTTCTACAGAAAGAGTCCTCTAATATTATAAACAAGTCTACAATGGGAGGAAAGACTTTGAAGGGAGATGGGAATGGATCATCTGCTAACTTCTGGTGCTCCTCTCCCCAGCATCTCTCTCAATTTGTTCAACTTGTGGACAAAGAATCAAATTGGACTATTGATCGTAATGTGTGGGAACACCGTGCAAAACGAGAGATACAGCTATGCTACTGTTAATTTATAATGTTAATTTAAGAATTGAATTTTAGTTTGTACCTCTAATAAGCTCTGGTATGAATATTGTCTGTAAATATCTCATATAATCTCATCCTTGAAACTTAGAGGGACCTGCCCCATCTGTATGTACTGTTCCAGGCCCTTTTGGGCCAGGTGCCTGACAAACTCATGGAGGCCAGTGAAGAAATTCTGGTTTTGTCCTCTGTTGGCATTGTTTTAATTCGTTTAAAGTATTTGAGTGCTGTTGTTTAACAGTGATACACAGCCTCTCTGATGTGACTGAGGGAAAAATATCAGTTTCGCAAACTGTTCCACAATAATTGAGCTAAATAGGAAATTAAGCCATTCCAGCTCTGGGATGAGTAAACTGGCACTTAAAAGTTTCTGTCCTTGCATTAAAAATGATAAAACAATGAAATGCACAATGTTTTCAACAGTTTTGAGCTCTAGAGGATTTGGACTACGCTAATCTGTGTTTCTCAGTACTGTTTGTAAAGTGCTGGGGACCTGTGTTCTGACTAAAGAAAACATTTGAAACTCCATTTCGTGTCCAACAGGTGAATAGTTTTGCTGGGGTCCATGGAGTGGCTTTAAACCTAAATGTGCAGAAATACTGTGCTGACATCTTTAATCTTCCTGTGTTACTTCCAAGCTCATTGGGGCTTTCACCAGGGGATGGGATTAATTCAATTGCAGTTACTCCAGTCAAGCCCTTTTTGTCACAAGCCATGCTAGAGAGCTCTAGCGTTTTTACGTGAGATGCTTAGCAAGTGACAGCAGTGCTGCAAACAGGCCCAGGCAACAAAAATGTTTTGTAGTGAAAGACAACATAGAGGAATGAGAGCCTGATGGCTTGCAGGTGTGAGATCGTGACTGCTTTATCCTGACCAAGTTGAATCAGATCTGAGGGAATTTGGACATGTCCAGGGAATGACGGCTGTGGCTTACAGGTGGGAGAAAAGGAAGTAAGTGGTGGAGGGAAAAAAATTGCTACTGGCTGTTTGCTCTGCATTCTTACCTGCAGCAAGGCTGTAGGATGGGTTTTTCTTGCCAATCCTTTTTTCATTTTTTCTGGGCAGGGCTGACATGCATCTAATGAAGTATAAAGGGAAATGAACACTGGGAATGAGCCTGTAGTGCTAGCATAATTAATTTTCTTGTTGTGTTGCATTGTGTGAATTGTAAACAACAGCACAAACGGCTGGTAAATTACTCAGTTCCTCTTGCATGTGAGGAAGGTGGAGATAATAATTTTCCTGGCTTGACAGTTGTTGCTGCTTCTTCACTGTACTTAGGTGTTGTTAAAGGGTTTCTACAGGTCAGGAATATTGAAGCATAACTATTTTAACACTGTGTGGCACGTTCCTTGATATTTGTGAGTATTTAGTTTATGGAATATAGCAGTTCCTACTTTCCACCTTCCTGAAATTAGTTTAACCCCTTAATTTGCCTCCTGGAAACCGTAGACTTAAATCTTATTACTAATAAGACTATGATAAATTTGCCTGTGAAAGCAATATAGGTGTCAGCTACTTGTGCCTGCATAAAATCTGGAGAAGAGAGGAAAGTTTTTTTGGTTTCATTTTTTTATTCACCCTTATCACTGTAACTTTCTTTTTCAGGTTTTACTGATAATATCACCAACTTGTTTTTTGAAATTTCTGTTTGAAGTACACAAGGATGATTAGGCTTCCAATTGCAATTACTTCTATATTAAAAAGACCCCAAGCAAATACTCCCCCCGTCAAAAAAAAATCCCCCAAAACCATAAAGCCCAAAGCCAGCAAAAAAATAACAAACCCCAAAACAAGAAAGCTCCCACAGAGGAGAGCATAAAATATGCCTTTCTTTTTGCAGTGGGCTATCACCAAAACAGGAACTGTCCCTGCACAAAGAGGTAGAGGGTGTTGCACTTAATAGCTAAATTCCAATACATACAATATATTGGTATCCTAGTTTATGCTCTGACATTTAACTCTATTTTCCTACAGTATACAATCCTAGATTAAGAGAATCCATAAACCCTGGACTTTGTGGATTATGGTTATAAGGCAGGCAATGACTTTGAATTTTTCAGCATATTTCCCTCCCAACCCCCAAGTAAATGCAAGTTCATAGAAACGAATCTTTCTGTGACAATGGGTGTGTTTTGATGAAGCTTTTATCAAAAGGATCTTTTAAATTCTACTGTAGAGTTCCTACCCATTCCTCCCTCTTCCCTGTCCCTGAATATTCACTATATTGTTCTAATATTCACAGTTTTCACTTGGTACTTGGAACTCAAGAGATTTTCTGTATCATGGATGAGTACTGAAGTCCGAGTACTGTGGAAGAGCTTTTTGTTTTGGTGCAAATGGAAAACAAATGTCAAAACTTTGCTAAGTAGAGATCTGGTTTTGCAGGAAATTTTAATAAGGACAACTGCAGGAGAAACTTTCCTATGAATTTGAGACTCTCAACCATCCTTTCATTTTATTACACTGTCAGAATGTGTAGGTGGAAAGGCTGGTGTTCTGCAAGATGTGGTAAACCCGAGCTGTTAGAAGAAATCTGCTGTAATTAGGCCTATTAATGGCAAGGTCAATGTTGAATATAAGAGTATATTTCTGTAACTATGTGTTTCCTTTTACTTTTTCCCCCCACCCTGAAATGAAGCCTAAGTATATTTAACTACTTGCTGTATGCAGCTTATTTATGGAAAAACATGCCTAGAGTTGTAAAGCATTAGCATTATCGACTTCTCTTCCTTTAAAATACTGTGAACCAGAACTACTCTTCTGCAGTGATCTATCACACTTATTTCCCCTGGTTCCCTGCAGACCACAAAATGGACTGGCAAATTCACATCTACATTTTTAAAAGAGCATCCCTGTGTAATTTCTGATTCCAGTGCTGCCTGATCCCACTCTCCTGGTGCCCTGAAGTGGAGGGATGGTTGGGAGCTCTGTGCTACACAGTTCTTGACATAATAGGCTGTGCCAGCAAGCTTACAAGGGCACAGTGTAAAAAGCTAAGGAGTCTGAGATTTCATAGCTTAAATCCTGAATCCAAAGTCTATTAATCATTTGTTACAGATAATAGTAATTCCCATCTTTTAGTTGTATTTATATCGCTTCACGTCTTCCTTTCATTTTTCGTCTGAAATGTACCTATGAAAACTTATGTATACTAACTTGAGTGAAAACCTTATGGGTTCATGAGAAATATTTTTCTTTTTTTTCTTTTTTTTTTTTTAATATGATGTTCACAGGTATGTATGTTTTCTTAGGTCATATTTCTTATACTCTTTGTGTTACGTAAGCTTAGAAAACGTTTTGTGATAGTATTGTAGGAACGTGTAGGAAGGATGGGTCATGGAAGTGTATTTTACCTCCCATGGCAATGTTGTGTGTTGCCTAGAAAAGTTACAAATGCCAGGTATTGAGAGGAAGCCATATAAACCCCTATTATAGGCGGCATTGCAATTTTGCTATGATGTTAGATTCTTTCTTAACATACACATAAGTAAACTACGTCCAAGGCCACATCCCGTGTTTTATGAAAGATCTGGAAAATGAACTCTAATCTTGCATCTTAACTGTGGCTTTTTCTGAAGACCACCTCAGTTAACCACGTCTAAAGTTATACTCCTTACTGTTACAAGTTGCAGTGGAAGAAGAATGGGCATCTGCTTTGCATTTCAGTATTCTCACTCTTATATTAGTAGATCTGTGTTAAATTCTCCCTTTTCACAGGTTCAGTTTCACAAGTTTTTTCTTTTTGGTTCCTTTCCTGATCTCTGTCACAAAGTAGAATCCTTGCCAATGAAAATAGCATTGAAAAACCATAAAATACCGAGTCAGTTACAGTGGGAAAGTGAAAAAACAATCCTGACGGAAAGTATGCCCTAGAAGTGCTCATTCGAAAGATGTTAGTTTATTGGTGTATTTGGATATTCTACAGGGAAGTACAGAAAGGAATTAAATGTACAGGTTGTGTTTATAAAGCTGTGAAATTTAATGACATAAACTTAAAGTGGATATGTCACAGCAGATGGAACCTTACAGGGAGAAGCTACTGTACAAATACGTATCAGTACCACCAGCTGTCAATACGTTTTTGTATCAATTTAGAGTTACTTGTCTCCCTAGTTAAGAATAAACAAATCATGAAGCAGTCTTAGACTTTTGCTTTTCAAAAAAAAAAAAAACAAAACCAAAACCAAACCCCCAAAAACTTACAAAATTTAACTTAATCCAGTTAAAACAACTTCTATAGCTTAAGTAGCTTCAATATTTCAGATTACTTCAACAGATTTACGCCAGTCTTACCTGCCTAGGATTCAATACAATTGACCTTTCTACATGAAGTATACTGACTTCTGTGGGAACACTCTGATTAATGTGGAAGTCATATAAAGCATCGTGGGCCATTACATATAGAAATCCCAGTAGTCTTTTCTCAGCCCCAGAATTGCTTTTGCATGACTAAAAATATTTCATTTTGAATTGTTACGTCTATTCACCAGTACAGCTCCCCATATTCCGATGGTCTCTCTAATGTTGTTTTCCCCATGCTGTGCTTACTGTCAGCACTCAGTATTAAGGCATTATATATTTGAAGAATTCTTCTGTGAGAAAGTTCATTGGATCAATCACACCACTTTTACTGTGATGGAACATTGAATATTTATGCCTTGAAAAATACAAAACCTAATTAATGTAATGTGGTGACTCTTACAAAACTTGCTCCTTTTCATCTCACAATATGTGCTTTTTGTTATATATTTGGTTCCAAATGCACCCTGGGAAACATATGCCATGTAACATGGAAATGCATTGTTGGAAGGAGTTTTTAGTCTAGGTGGAAAAGGCATGAAAGATGAAATTAAGTGGGAAGACAGGGAAAAGACAAAGCTTGTTCTTCCCTCTTTGGTCAGAGGAAGACTTTGTGTGTTGCATGAGAGAGAAGATAGCGGGAGTAGCACTTGTGTGTGTGTATGCACACATGTGTGTACATCCAAAAAAATATAAATTGATATCTTTTTAGTAACTCATCCAGAATATTTTTTCAATAACGCATTCTGCTCCTGAGTATTTCTGTCTTTCTGTATTCAGACATCCTCCCTCAAAGTTCATATAGTGACTTTCAGAGTTGTTCTGAAAAAAGAAAGCTGGAATTAGCCAAGGTTCCCTGGAAGTGATCTTGTCTGCTTGTCTTGTATTGGTTGCTCCACTCTAGTTTATCGCTCTTTGCGTATTGACCTATGACTACTTCATCTGTTCTTCCATATATATTGTCTCTTAAGCACAGGATCTATTTTTTGTATCACTGGTTCCAGACTATATGTGTATAGCAGATCATTAGATGCTAGTAAAATCTCTTTGATGTGAACCGGAGAAGAGCCCAGATCCAGAGCACGGATCTGGATCCAGCACAGAAGCAGATATAACTGTGATAGACTAGAATTTGAGTAATCAGCAATATCAAAACTGCTGAAAACAGAGGAAAAAAATGTGGCCACTGGGGCAGTTGTACTTTGCTGAATGTGAAATAAGGATAGGTCCTGATAAAGGAAAGAAGACACATGTGAATTGTAGAATAAATTATTTCTAATGAACCTAGCTACTCAAGTTTTCAACATGATGGTTTCCAGCACCCTCACTGTGCCTTGTACTTAGCTAGCAAATACTAGCGAACAGCTGGCTTTCACCCATCCCCTTCCAAGTATGAGAACTGAAAGCCGCTGCTATTAAATTGTTTTGGCATGTCTTCGAGAATGTGTTTGTCCTAATACCGGCTCTGCTGCTCTACTTTTTGTATGATCTTCAAAAAATCCTTTGATTCCTCTGCTTCTGGATTCTGTAAATGACCTTAATGAATGCATTACTAAAATTTGTGCTGGTAAAGTACTCTGAAGATGTGAAGTGCAATAAATTATTGAGTATGATGACTACATGTTACCCTAGTTATTTGATTGGGCCCTCTCTCTTTTTGCTTTTTTTTAACCTAAATCCTTGTTCTTCATTAGTTAAGTACTTCTCTTTGTAGACAACTTTCAGAGTACAGTTAAGAGTATTCTTAAGTAATCTGAACTGAAGTATTTTTTGAGATTCAATAAGAATCAATATGTTGCTCAGTTTTCTATCTTCTTCCCCAGATATACTCTTGGTATGATAGGTTACACTTATAAAATTGACAAAAGACAGACGGACTCCCCAAAGGCCAGCCAGTCTTGTGTAGTGTTGTGTGTATCTGCTACGGAGAACTGGCTATCTAATGTGAATTGTGATACAATAAAAATGTTGTGCAGAAAATATTTTTCCATTGAGTAGTTTATAAGTTGTTAATAAATCATGAACAAATTTTACAATGTTACTGTCTGGGAAAGGAGGAATCAAAGGAATTTTTGGGGATTATAGGGTCTTTTTAATGGTTTGTCTTTTGTAACTACCTTTCCAATACTATAATCAAGTTCATGCCATTTTGCTTTGTTAGAATAAAGATAGCATCTTTCATTTTTGGCTCCTCTAGAATTTTGAAATAAAATATTCAATAGCTGCCCAATCAGGAATGTTTTAACTTCATTGACAAATCCAAATACAGTGGGGTTGAAAGCAAATCCATCAGGAGTTCACCATGTTGGAGTTTCCCATCACTTGGTTTCCATGCTGGTCCTAAAGATAAAGGAAATGTACCCTAACAGGCATTATTCACAGGCCCTTTGACTAGGTACAGCCCATTACTTGAAGTAAGAAAATCCCTGTTGTACCAGACCACATCTCCTTTCTTCAACAGTCTAGGTAACAGTGGTTATTCTTTCTGGGGTGCGAGTTTCAGACTGCATTCTGTCGATAGCTCAGATTTTTTGTTCATCCAAGACCTGAATATTACCTCAGCTCTATGTGCGCGAAAGATGTGTTTTTCCAAAATTGAAGTTGAGAAATGCCACCAGAGAAAAAAGTTTTCTTTTGCCTATATGTTGATGCTGAGAACTATTAATGTGCGTTATTTATAAGCATAAGTTTTACTTTTGGGATTACTGATACCTGGTGAAGGTGGTATGACTGAAATATTAAAGTGGTTATAAAGTTAGAAGAGATTCTAGGGGCATAGATGTGGAAGGAGTGGCACTTGCATAAATGTTTAATCAACTTTATCTAAGTCATTGAATCCTGACTACCTACGACTTCATATCAAAATTGATAAAGTATACTTTGATAGTGTTATGGGGTTATCAAATCACAAGTGAAGTCAGAGTAATGAGCTTATCAAGTGCTTTTCTAATATGTGCTGAAAAATAAAAAGCAATCACCTGGGGAAATCAATTGAGAGATGGGCGATAGTATTCTTATGCTGCTGAAATTGTAGTATCCCTGAAATATGTGCTACGGATTACCTCAAACATAGCAAAAAAATGATATTTTACCTCATTTTTGACAGAGAATGAAGAGCTGTAAAGGAGAAGTAGCTTTTACACAAATAACTATGAGTTTATTTTTTCTGTGCACAGGAATCCAAATCAGCAACTTGCATGAGTTATAGTGCATGTATACACATCGCAGAAGGACACGCAAAGATAGCATTCTAATAGGGATAGAAGTGAATTTGCTGGAAATGAAATTAACCAGATGTGAAAGATAATTGTGAAATTAGAATATTTTATTAGATGTTCCATAAGCCACTAGCTTGCAACTGAGCAATTTCATGTAGAGAAAGAGCAAAGGCAGTTATGAAAATATAAAAGAATATATGGTAAGCGGAAAGAAGGAGAAAACAGGCAATGAAGACTAAAATCAGAGTCTCAGAAATGTAGACAATTGATTAGACACACCAAATGTCATGAGAAGAAATATATGGCCAAAAGATGCAAAGGATGATACGGAATCTAAATATTTGGGGAACAAAAAGAATTCCAGCTATGCTTTCAGCCTGTACTAAAGGAAAGTGTGTCGACTTTTTTTTTTTTTTTCCTTATCTGGGGCTAAAAAAAAGATGATATTTCATCAACATAGCTACTAAAAGTACCAGAATTCGCATCATAGAATATGCTACAATTCACTAACGATCTTGCATCAAAAAATTTTAAGAGGGCTGCCTGAGGAGCTGTGCAGCCTACTGACTATTGATCTGTTTAGCTCACTTCCAGGACACTGGAAGCATTGTCTAAAAGTGAGGAAAGCTAAAGCTGAAGGTAGAGAGGAACAATTAGTCATTGATCCCTTGTGTAGTTTTTGAATAGTTGATATAGGACTCAATAATAAAGTATTAAAAGAAGGTTATAGTAAAAGAAGAAATAGTGTATTGCTAAACAACCAGAAAATACAGTTAATATGAAAGAATCTGTCTCTTCTGACTGGGTTACAAGCTTAGCTGATGCAGGCAATACTGTTGATATAATTGTTTTTATAGAAAATTCAATCTGATAATAGTCAGCATTTTGACTATGGAATTAGAATGATATAAAATTCATCTGGGATTAAAACCTGCGTAATTGTCAAGTAATAATCACTACCAGGGAGCTGCCTTGTTGGTTTTTGCAGGCTGTGACCTTTGGCATTGTTGTTATTTTCGAACTAGTTAATAGAATATAACTGTTAAAGTTTGCATGTGTCGCAAAAGTGAGCAATCGGACAATATGACAGAGCAATGTGAAGTCATATGTCTGGGATTGCAGTCCTTTGTGGGCTGCAGTGATGACAACAACTAATATGGTCATTCGCTGTAGAAACAGAGGGCCTTTCCAGTAGGAATAGAAGTTATCCTTCATGATTAGCAGTGGTTTCCTTGTCATGAGCACCACATCAAACCCTGGTACCATAATTCCAGGAGAATCTCAATAGGGAATGTTCACCTAATGGGGGCAGAGGACAAGAGTGGTTTCACAAAATCAAGCATTTCAGTTCAGCAAATCACTCCTAAACTTTCTCCTAACACTCTCTTTTATCTTTTTTTTTTTTTTTTTGGTCACTTAATAGAGAAGATAATATATCACTGTAACAATGTGTGTGAATGTGTGTGTTGAGGTTCTCTCTCTTTTCTCTCTCTTTTTTTTTTTTTTTGGAAGATGAACATTGAATTTTATTTCAACATTAGCATAACTGTCTTCTTCAAACTATGCTTCTATATTCAAACTCTAACCTGTGTTATTTGGAACAGCAAACTATGCATTACCGGTGCATTACCCTTTATATCAATGTGAGCCTCCCTGACCCCAAAACCAGCGACTCATTTCATCAGAACAGAATAAAGGTTTAGAAATCTCGTAAATACTAAACTGCTAGCTCCTGTCCTTTTGTCAACAAAACATATAAAAATGCCCTTTCTTTTGACTTCATAAAGTCAAGTTATTACAATTCTTTGTGCTCTCTTGTTTCTATGGAAACCGTCAGTCTAATTTTAGGGAATACTCTTCACTTCTATCATTCAGTTAAGCTTTACATAAATCCATGTAGTACCGCTTGGAGTCTGTTGCACTGTGATCAAGTAAATTCAAAATGCAGTTGGACAAAATGTACACATCAGGTATGGAGAATGGTGTTGAAATTTTCCCAAAGGAAAAATACAGATATCCAAGCTGTATGAGGTAGCTCTGTGTTTGATTAAATGTGCTGTCACTGGAGTTGTCTGAAATAGTACTAAAAGAATAAAGAGTCTAGCAAGAAGTAGATCTCATTTGACTCAGATATGCAGCAGACCTCTTCCTTCTGGATATTTAAATTGTAAAATAATTAAAATATACAGTGTTACATGCACATATAGAAATGAAGTAGAAAAGCAAATTGGAAGAGAGAGACATTGTCATTTGGTCTCTAAAGACTAGATAACTTAATCAGTGTTTATTATAAAGATTAAGTTACCTGAATATTTTAACTTATGAAACCTCATCTATAAAGGCCACGCTGTCTGTACTAAAATTATAGTGCCAGTGTGTTGCGTGCAACATGCTGAACATCAAAAAATGAGGGTAAACGTCATATCTCGTCTCAGCTGTCTAGGGAGTGACAGCGATGGAATAGAACCATCTAACCCATAGTCAAAACCAGAAGCAAGATCTCTACTTCTGCCAAAACTGAAACAGGGACTGCCAGGATCTGGGGCTGTTAGAATTTGCTCAGAAAAACAGTGCTTCCAAAGATTAGGGTGACGTGAAAGAGGTTTAAGAATTCCAGCTTTAAGAATGGCTGCATCCCATGAAATAACAGCTCTACAAATATTTCTGCATGCTTTAGCATTACCGATGATATTCAGGGCATAGCATTAGGAAGTGCATGGAATGTGTCTCTAACCTCAAGTTCTTAGTATTGCGAGAAAAATAAGTCTGTATTATTGAATCTAAAAGGAACGGATATAAGATGTATGAAATTATATTCAAGGAGATTCTCTCAGTACCATAAAAAGTAACTGAGCCAATTATTGAATCTGGCAATAGTAGGGGGCCTAAAGAAATTAGTGCGTGCATATGCGCTGGTTCTTGGTTCATGGCTGAGCCCCAAACAGCTCTCAGCAACCCTGAGTGCACTCGCTTAGGTTGACTCATCTCAGGCAGTAAACAAATGCTCATCTATAGCACTGCATGTCTGTGTGCAATTATATTAACAAAGCTCTGCTCCTTCAATTACTTCTCTAACAACAATAAATGACTGTAGAGCATAAAATCACAATGTATTCTTAATTATCACATGCTTAACCTAATAACATTATTGTAGAACTAGCTGTGTTTATCCTCTTTTTTGTTCTCTTATTTTTAATTGTATTATGAACTAAGAGGAATTTTAATGAATTGAATGTTTTCAGTTTTGTTTTCTTTTGGCTTTGGCCTTGGAATGTTATTCTAGATGTATGAATATTTATGAATGGCAAACACTATATCATATGGAAAAATAGTGTTATAGAATGTGCAGATGGAAGAAGTAATGCTGTAAATGTAAAACATTTAAATTTGCTGATAAGGAGTCTGGGATAGTTTTTACAATATGCTTTGGAGAATTAAGATAGATCCCAAAATTATTCTTTTCCTTGAATCAGTGTGAACACAGTGGCTGATTTAGATTTCCATTCAACAAACTGAGTAGTTTTGAAATATTCTAGCTAGATATTAATTTACTGTTAACATTTTAGGTGGGGATATGTCAAACGTCCTATATTTAGAAGTAACGTGGAAGAGTAGTTCCCATTTAACAGGAATCTGGGGTGTTTTAGATGTTTTACCGTGTATTTCTGGAAAGTGGCAAAATACTTCAAAATGTGACCATCTCTCCGAGTAGGAGCAGACATTAAATTTTCTAAAAGATAAAATTACCTGAAAATATAAACCATTTAGAACTTCATCTATTCCCTGCATTGAATGTTTGGGGTTTTTTTATGTAACTATTGTGTGTTCCAAATTGTTATAATAGGGCCTTCCACACCCAGCTTAGAGATTCATCTGGTTTGCATACAGACATGAAGTAGCATTTATGCCCAGACCACTGTTGTGTCTTCACTTCTACATTAAGCCAATTTATATTAAATTGCTTCTAGAACTCCCAAATAACTGTTTTTTAAAATTAATTGTAAGCAGTTGTCCTGTTTGTACTTGTGTATGTCTGATGGCCACAAGGCTCCTTTCTGCTCGTGGTCTAGCAAATGCAATTTTTCTCTACATGTCAGTTGACCTGTTGTGGCGCTTTAATTAGTGACTTGTGAAATACATCTTGTTAGAAGCAGGAAAAGCTACCCCCAGAAGAGTACAGTTGGTGGCAGGGCAAGAAAGACAAAGGAACTGGCAGCAGGACAACACACTGCTGGGAAAGCATCTGTGCTTTAAAAAGTAGTGTGAGGAGGGAAGAGCGAGCAGCGTGTGAGGTAGAAGCTGTAGCTTCTGACGTACCTCATACAAGGTCAAGATAGTAAATTAAAACGCTATTAACAGTTTTAGTTCGTTTACTCAGTTCTATTATTTTTCCTATTTTGACAGGATTAGTAGGAACCGATCCTTTCTAGAGGTTGCCGGAGATGTACTCAGGCTCAGATGCTCAGAGAAGTCTTTAGGCCACATGCTGAAAAGCCTAACTTGTGTCCTGACCTACCCTGTGTTGCCTTCTGTTGCTCTTATGACCAGTCCCATTAAGTCATAGTCCTCTCTGAAGTATATATAACTCTCAGCAAGACATAGCTGGATGTTTGATCTACTCTGGTGCCTTTATTCTTTTTGATGCTTCCTAACAATATGCATGGAACCTGCTTCCTCCAAACCGATGTATTTGCTGAAAGAGGCAGGCCTGTTTAGTCTTTGTCTTAAACTTATAAGCGTGTGGTGGGTTACAGTGGGAGAGGGCTTATGTGGCTTTGCAAGCTCTTGGTTTCCCAAAGAGCACCTTGCCAGATGAAGCTCTGGAGAGAGCCTTGATCTTTCTCCAGCAGCTGTGATTATGGTCCCAAGCAGTGTGGTACAGTACAGTGAAAGAAAAGGTTCTTTAGTATCCCAGACAGTTATGAAAAGTCCAGCATGGAGTGGTTCCATTTGTTCTGACAGTTGTACAAGTAAAAGGCAGGAGTGGAAACCATTGTGGAAAGCAGAAAGAGCCCTGTGTTTTTTCGCTGTCATATAGAGGTGTTCCACGGAAAGACTATTCCACAGCTTCCACCCGCCTTCCTCAGCCTGCTACTTTGGCTTCTGCAAAAAAACCCACTGAACAAAACCAACCCAAACCAAACCCCGTCCCAGCCCCCACAAACAGAGTGTGGAAATCTCTGCTGAGCTGTTGTTAGTTACAGAATGCTTTGCACATAATTTTTTTTTTTTTTGAAAAATACTTTGTGGTGAACAGTAACTTTTAAAATTTATGATGTCATTAGGAAGGAGAAAAATATTTTGTATAGTTCTGATAAGTCTTTGATTTTTTTTTTCGTGGGTTGGTTTTTTTTTTTTGCTTTTTTTTGTTGCTGGTGTTTGATGAAAAGGTGGCTGCACAAACCCTGCAGTTAATTGCAATTCTCTGTCTGTATCATTTTTCTCTAATACAGAGCCCAGGATGAAAAGAGAGTGGGCTACACAAGAAATGTGAATGCTGTAGAATGCTTAAAATATTTACTTCTGAAGTACTTTTACAAAATGCAGGAAATAACACAGAGAAAATCCTTTTTCTGTCTAACAGCATAATTGTAATTACATTTAATTCTACTATTCATTGGCTGATGGGCAAACTTTTATTTCCCACTCTGCCTCTTAACATTTGTTATGCCTTTTACCAAGGACATTAGATTCAATTTTAGAAAATTTGATTTTCTTCAAAATCACGAACTCTACAGCTAAACTCAACTTACTATTTATTTTTTGAGGAACTCCCCATTGTTTTACTGGTTATCCTTATTTTGAGAACAGACAGAAAGCAACGTCTCAAGACTAACTGGATGAATTTCTCAGTAAATGAAAAAGAACCTTTGCAAGAGGAATACATTATTTGTAAGATGTCGGCATGCGACTGAACGTAATAACATCACAGCAACAGAAACAGTCATTGATCTTTAGCTACCATAGTAAACGTAGGTGTAATAAATGACCATATATTTGTTTTCTTAGCTTTGATGCTGTGTCTTAGGAATATGTAATATTTTAATTTTGTTCCATGCATGGTTAAATCTCAGCTATTATTTAAGTTTGTAGGCTTTGAATCCAGAAGATTTTCCTATTATACAAGACTGTGAAAATATCCCTTCAATTTCATTAAAAAAACAAAACCAATTTCTTCTGTTATCTGACTTGACAATGGAAAAATCCAGATTTCCTGCATATTCTTATACCTAACAATAGAAAATTTAGAGCAAAGTTAAAGGCCCAAACCTACATCATAACAGCAACTTTTCTTGTTTGTTTAACAAGCGCATGGTTAAATTCAAAGTTGCACGTCATTTATATATAAAAATACTAGAGCATTTTACTTTACTGTATTTTCCCAATAAATTGTGCTGCAGCTTTCACCATATTTTTAATGTTTTCAGAAGAATAGTGCAATAAATTTTAGAAAAAACAAACATTATGTACCAAGCTCAAAAAGCATGAAATGGAATAGTATTAGACTAGACAAGAATGCCTGTTGTTGAATGACATTATCATTCTCTTAGCAGCATGGTTCAGTCACCCTCGGCTGGCTCACAGACCTAAAAGTATTTCTGTGTTAGCTGGAGAAGTTTACTAAGATTCTGTTAAGAATCAGGAAAACTGTTTGCAGCACAAGCATCTTGCCACGTTTGTAATACATCAGATAATCCTGATAGATTTTTAGTTGCCATAAAAGGAAAAAATAATTCTTATGGAATTACATGTGTATTTACTGTGAATCTCACAGCTTAGAATGGGCCAGTTCATAAATTTAAAGAAATAAGGGATACAGGAGAAGGCTGGTTTGTTCCTTATGTGCAAAGCTAGAACTTGGCATACCATGTCTGAATAGCTTGCTATTTTTTTCTTTGCAATTCTAAACAGGAATGCAAAAGCAAAAAATTTACATTATCTTTCCAAAGAGAAGAATGGTGGGTTATTATTTTACTCTATTTGCATTGTCACTAAGCACTCCTCATAACACTCAAGGAGTTCATGAGTGGATACTGAGATGGTAGAGACCCACAACTTCTCCGCAAGGCTCCCAGCCTTGGTGTCATATAGGGCGTAAATATGCCTAGATTGGACATTTTACGCTTTATAACTGAAGGACTGCAACTCAGAAGACATCCTGTCTTTTTCTGCTAGGGGGGTTAAGATGGTGTATGTTTCTGAGAAATACTTGAAGGCAATTTACTTATACCTGAACATAGGCTGGTATTTGGAAACCTGAAGTATTGCTGGTTGTGCTGTCCTTGCCCTGTCTCATACTAAGGTATGTGTTATTTGATACATGCAAGATATTATGTCATTATGGTTTGAAAGCCTCTCCTCTAAATAAAAAGTGCTGTATGGTGACATCTTCTAAGCTATCAATTTGTCTGTCCATTAAACCAAAAGATTTTAATACATGTATTTCTTGTCTTTGCAGGTAAATAAACATACTTTTTAATACTCCTCAGTAACGTAGCTATTCTGTAACAAATTAATAGAGTGATAAAGACAGCCAGCCATAGTAACTGTGGTGTCCCTTACAGCTAATTTCCCAGCAAGATTTGTTTTTAGCTAAAAGGTTGGCATTCGGCTTTCATCACAGTCGTCCTGTTGCTACAGGGATGTTTTGCATATGTTGTGTGGAAAGCTGACATGTAGAGAGGTCAGCTTCTACATTGCCTCTCAGCTATCTTAGTCTGTGGAGAAAATAGATGCATTTTTAATCCTTTCTAACTATTCATTGCAAAGTGACAGTGTGTATTACTTAGGTGAAAGGGAGGACAAAGCCTTTATATATTTACTTAGGTTTCTTGGGATTTATTTATTTTTTTTAAAATAACTCCAGTAAGGCTGCTGATTTTTTGGCAGTCTTTATCATTTAAATTATTTTCAAAGCAGACTCTCCAGTTCCCTGGATCAAATAAAATAGAACTGATTGAGAACCCACCTCAATGTGTTCCTGTCCAACCTGCTCTAGCTGAACCTGCTTTGGCAGGGGGTTGGACAAGATGATCTCTGAAGGCCCCTTCCAACCCCTACCATTCTGTGAGTGAGTGTGTAAGTGATCTATATTTACTAAAAAGGAAGGGAAATATGCACACATTATCTAATTTATGTCTCTGTCAGGAACATCTAATGAATATTTTTTTACTTCAACAGTAAAGCTTGATTTCGTATTTTTCACTTACGTGGTACAGGTGATGTCTACCCTGTAACAGTTCCATTGCTAAGTGGGTTTTGTACAGAGTGGGTTTTCAAGTTGTTGGGCAAATTCATGCAAGCATGTGCAGTTCTAATCTTCTTAATGTGCTTTTGAGAATGGAGGAACTATTTCATATATGTCTTTTCTATTGGAAAGACTAGTTTATCTCAGAAAATCCCTCTCACTGGAAAGACTTTAGTGGATAGAGCTAGACAGGTGAAGTGCAAAGTGCTGTCCCTGGGTGACCAGCCAGACATAGATCTTAAGAGGAAGTTCTCCTACAGTCCTCAGAAATGCACTTCACTTCAAAAACATTATGTCAAAGTGAATCAGAAAGAAGCAAAAACATTTTCAGGGTTTATTTTATATGAAATATTGGAAAACTCTAAATGTGTGGATTTGGCTATTAAATAAAGTATTTAGAAAAAAAAGTTGAGACAAGATTCCATAAAGTATTTATTGAAAGAAATTGAAATCTGCATCTGAGGAAAAAGTCACTGGAAAAAAACCCCACCTAGTTCTGCATTTTTTTTTGTCTTCTACAGCATATATGTCCAGAGCTTTCACTGTATCTCCATATGACCACAGCTAAACCATTCTGTGTTGAGGCTTCCACCTTGGCTCTCTTCCGGTCATCACATTTTGCACATGGAGGCTCTTCAGGTTCTACTGGGAGGTCATTAGGAAATCTTTTGGAAAAGGTCTTTGATTACTGGGCACCTATTCCATTAGTAGGAGAAACAAAAACAAAAGTTCCACAACTTAGCACTTATCATGCTGCTAATGACTCTAAATTAAGAGGCTGTGATTTCTGAATTCTTTTGTGGAAAGTCAATTTTGGCAGGTTTTTTACATAAGAAAAATTATTAGTTCTATTAAGTTAAATTTTTTACATCTGCAGTCAGTGGTATGAAAGATAATGTACTGAGATCTGGAAACTAGATATACCTTGTTTTAGAGCCAGGTTATAGACACTATGCTGTGTTACAGTGAAAGTCATCTCAGGACTTGTGTCTCTTCTTCCATGCTCTCATACAGACGTGAACAGACTTTGTCCCTTTTTGAAGTAGAGCATTACGTAAAGGTGGAAAGCAAACTTCTTAGCTGCCTGGAAGCTCTACTAGTTTAGTTTTTGGGATTGGTTTTGTTTTTTTTTCCCCTGTAATTTATGAGTTGAGTCTCATTTGGACAAGGCAACAACTCAACTTCAGTGATGTTACCATCATGAAAAATAAATAGGGTTTCAAAATGAAACGTGATATGAAGGAAAAGGGGGAAAAATTCTTTTATCAGATTCCCTTTATGAAAGATAAATTTGCTTGAAAACAGTTCTTATCAGAATCACACACAGAAGTATCTGTGATGTTTCCCACAGAAATCACAAGTGATGTCTATAGAAAAGACTGCTATGTAGGTGCAGTGATAGTTTACGGAAATGACAACTGAAGTAAGATTTCTTGGTATATGATAAGGCTGGGACCAACAGAGAAGTTTTTAGTTTCTAGTTTCAGGGTGTGTGTATGTGCACATGCACATATGTGTGAAAGAGACAAACATTAATGGGTTTTAATGTATGCATTCACATTTCTATTTGGTTATAATTGAGAAGAAGAATAGCACTAGCCCAGGATCCTATACTCTTCCTTAAACTAGGGCTAAGCTGCTTTTTGCAAATCAAGGCCTTTATTAATTTTTGTTTGTACCACTACAAACAGCTGAAATATGCAAAACCTATTATTTCTGTTCATGTATTACTTTTGATTCAACACAAGAACATACAGGCATGTTTCCAGAGCTAAGGAAAAATATTTACTTACTACAAGAGAAGCAGATTCTTGTCTGGTGCAAGGTGAACAAACTTCACCATTTCCTATTGCCAGCGTGTTGAGACATGGAAATGTCCAAATTGTAGGTTTTGTATATGTGTTATTTAAGAATACCTCATATGTTGCTAGTACAGGCATGAGATGGGAAAACTTCGATAATTTTAGAATACTATATCTTAAATAATTATTTTCTTCAAGGGCTCAAAACCACAACATGTTTCAAGGAAAGAGCTTTCCAGAAGAAAGCCAGATGCAGTCCTGTTCGTTTGATGAGAGTGTGGAAAAATGATGTAGCACTGACTCTACCAGTTTACGGAGGAGGAAAAGCGGAAAGTCTCTTTAATATATTTACTGAAAGCTTGAGGAAAGCCAAATGGCATTCTCAACTACTTTTAGTTGAGTCAAAGGCCCAAAGCCTTCCCAATTGGTCTAGAGACAGAAATGTGGACTTGTCTCTCATTGCTAATAAGTAAAGGAAGAATTGGGAGAAGGATCCATTCTTTACCAAATGCGTGTGTGGGTGAAGTGAATCCTGCTGTTCATCTTCACAGCAGCCGTAGCATAGCATTAGCATACTTCTCATCAGTCAGTGGGATTTGCAGATGAAGAACAGATTTATTTCTTTTCTTCTGAAAAGTGTGGTTGAGCAAAGACTTAAACACACACAAAAATCTTACTTTTATTTGCTAATGTAAACAAAGAAGAAAAGAAGAGGGGCAAAGCAGGACTGTAGTTAGAGTTAGCATTTGAAATTAAATTACTCTCCCTCTGCTTCACTCCCACCAGCACTTTGGCACCACAGCTGACAATAAGCATTTTCTGAAGTCATTCTATCAAAACACTTAATATCTGCAACAGCACTGTCAGTGCTGGAATACATCTGTGCAGTGAAGTTTAAGCAAAACAACATGTCTCAGCCCTCTGGAGCCACAAGCTGCAGCCAGCTCACGCGTGGATCCATTCAGATTGTGCTCCTGCAGCTCTCCAGCATGGGGGAAAGTGCCGTTCTGCAACTGGAAGTGCAAAAAGAAAATGTGCAAGACGCTGATCTGAGCTAGGCTGAAGCTAGCTGTTTCAGATGCCCCTGCCAACAAGTGAGGGTGGGCAGCACGTGTGTGGTTCGGTGGCACTATATGAGGCAGGCAGGGCTCTTCAGAACACTCCGGTGTGACTGCTTGTTCTGCAATTTGGGCTGCAACGCTGCTGTGCTGGGTTACCTGAGTTAGACTAAGCATATTCTTTTACAGTTGTACCTCTCTT
The DNA here is from genome assembly GCF_964199755.1 of Larus michahellis. Classification (NCBI taxonomy): domain Eukaryota; kingdom Metazoa; phylum Chordata; class Aves; order Charadriiformes; family Laridae; genus Larus; species Larus michahellis. The sequence goes on from NC_133901.1 coordinate 23,676,312, forward strand.
TTCTGTATACGTGTGCTTTATTTGTTATTCAAAATAATTGTGTGCTGGTGCGTTATACTTCAAATATGGGTCTGAAGTTATAGCCAAGGCATGCGTTTGTTCCTTGGGAGAATCAGTAGATCTTGTTCTCTCAAAATACTTAGTTACTTTTATACAAGTGACAAAATGAGTGAAAAAGGCATATGTGTTAATTTGAAAGCTGTATGTAATAGCTGAAGTAAGGAAGTCGATAGGGTTTCTCCGTGTAGTAAACTTCTAAGAAAGTCAACGGTAGATTTATCTGGAAAAGAAGTGAATAGGAAATGTAGGCTTTGAACAAAGCAATGTTATTAACAATAATCTTATTACTCATAATTTTATTAATCTTAACAAGCTTTTATTAACACAGTATTTAAGTGAATGTCCACTTACTAGTTTTGAACTTCTGTTGCCCATTTCCTGGAATTGTTTTCCACATGTATGGTTGTTACCTGCAGTCATTTGCCTTAAAATGAACAGAGTAGGTAACTGGAGTTCACTCAAGAGAGATGCAGTCCCCAAAGAGCACTGGAGGGATTTTGTTTTCTCCCTTCCTGTTCCTTCTGATGAACTAGAGGGACTCTGTGTTCTGTCAAAGAGATATTTCTTTTTTTGTAAGCGCTACGTAGCCATGAGAAGGACACAAGAATTGCCCTCGTTACTCATCATTTGTGTCTTGGAAAAATTTAATATCTTGCTGCAAGCATCAGCATTTGGAAAAAAAGAAAGCTTTTGTTTTCCTTCCTTTACCGCTTTTTATTCTTCTTTCTTCTTTTTCTTTACCTATTGCAGACATTCATCCTGCATCTCATCAGTTAAAGCTCTTTGGGAAATGCCCTGAATTTGCTCCCTGGTGGAGAAATCATCAGAGTGTGTTCATGTTAAATGAAGATTAGAATTTTGCAGCTGGCTGAACATGAGAGTAAATTCACTATTCATATTAATTAGCTGTAATTTTCCCAAACTAATTTCACAGAAATTGATCCTAAACCTACACAATAATATGCATGTCTTTAAATCTCCTTGGAGGTGTACTGATAAATATTTTAGAAGGAAAAACCTTAAAAGGTGTTTAACATCAACACTAATACCTTTCTCACACACATAATAGAGAAAACAATAAATTCCAAGGTATGTCTATGAGTTAGATTAAGCAGATTCATTGTGCAGATTTTAGGAAAAAAAGAATTCTAAGCTTTGAATTATCCAGTATCCTCTTAATTCTGTTCCAGCTGAAGTCAGTGAATCTAACTGAGGTGCCAGTGCAATTAGGGGGAGATGAATTAAGCCTGTATCCTGGCAGCTCTAGCTAGGAAAGAGAAATGGTGTGCATAAATGGAGTAAGAACTCAGAAGTCGTTTCTTTGC